>NC_065536.1:62205405-62507247 GCF_932294415.1 Quercus robur | reverse complement strand
TTGATCATTGTAGCTTCAAAATGTAGAAAGGTGGCATCAATTTTTTCATCCAACCCACACCTAGAAATTGAATCAATCAAAGAACTAACCTTAGCTTTCCTTTGATGGTATGTGAGACGGTAGAAGTGACACGTGGATGAGATTTCAAAGGAAGTCACCTATTGAACTATATTCACACTGATTTGTCATTCCCAATTAAATAAGATGCTCTTCTTGGAAATCGTAACTTCAAGTTACATTCTATGTGTGTGTAAATGTGTGTACAACAAATTAAGTGTGTGCAATAAGTTTTGCCCATTTTGATAACATCTTTGTCTCTTTTAGAATTCTCTCCCAAACATAAGATGCTTTTGAACTCACCTTTGCCTTCATCACTGTTCCATTTGATAAAAGTTTTTCTTTAAAAACTTTATAAAACAAAGATTGATGATTATGAAGCCTCGCCATGTTTGTTAGTGCTTATGTATTGATGACGTCGAAAATTGTCACCAATGGGTCACACCGTACTCGCGACTCGAATCGAACCTGCACGACAAGAACAATCGACGGACGTCCTTCAGAGAACACCGGTGTGGTGCCGGCCAAAGGTTCTCCGACGGTCAAGTTAGAATTGTTCTGTTTTTACTTAGAGCGTTAAAGAGGGTCAATTAAAGCGTACCTCGATTTCTGTGGGTATTATGCCTTTTATAGTGTTAAAGGGTTGACTTTTCCTTTTTGGTTTCCACATCTTTTCAATGTGGGACTCTACTCCCAATTCTCCTAAGCGTGGTGAGCAAGGATTCCCATTTCCGGATCATGGGGTTTTTCTGGGCTATGGACGTTTCGGATCATGGGCCCTTGCAATGTCAGTCAGTGATGGGCCTTCAAAGCTAGGACCATCATCACACAGGCCCAAGAGACCCAGTCCGTCAGGCCCATTAAGGTAAGCCATCAGGCCCAATATTTTATCATCTTCAGTTGCCCCCTTCACCCCAATGGTCCGTCACCTTTTGGGTCAAAGGATCAATGGGGTGACGGTCCTTACGTATGGGTATGACGGTCAATCTATAACGGAATCAGGCAAGATAGAACGACGGTTCCAGACGGGTCAACCTGTCATAGTAAGATTCATCCCGTTGACGGAGACATGACGGGTACAAGTCTGTTGTTACGTACTGACAGGCTGTCAGCATTTATTACGCATGCCACGTGTCGCTCTCTGAATGGTCGTTGTATGGGATCGAAGTGTCGCTTCGTCTTCCGTGCACCTCCTATATATATAAGGCGCCTCATTCTCTCATTTTTCACTTTTCACTCAGAAAACATTTGTCAGAGCGAAGCCGTCAGCCTTGTCAGAGCAGCCCGTCGAGGACGAATATCTGTTGATTACGCCAACCGTCACCTATCCTCTGCTAAGTTTGGTAAGTGCTTCTAATTTACTATAGTCAAGTTACATTTCCGTCCACGCGTTGTTGTTAGGCTTTCCATACCCGTCAACACTTTCAAACCCGTCGGTCTTAGGTTTCATTGTCAATTGTAGGAAATGTCTAGTGCGTCAAGTAACCAGTCGGTGGTTCGTGATGGGATGGAATACGAGGATGTATACCCGTCCGGTCATAAAGACCAAGAGAGCCCCGGCGAAGATAGGAGTCCGTCTGCCTCCTCTTCATCCTCAACAAATGAGGATGTGGAGATAGTCGAAATAGAGGGTTCCGATGACGACGGGGATCAACCATTGGAGTCCGTTGTAGGCGCTGATGGACTAAGGCAGTTCATCATGTTGCCAGAGTGGACGGTGCATAGGTTTACATCCGTCATCAGGGAAAAACACTTCAGCACCTTCAGGACCAACTTCCAAATCCCAGACTATGTTTCCATCCGTCTACCATATGTGTCGGAGAAGTGTTACTACGAAGGGGTAGACGGTGTCGGAGTGTACGAGCAGGCATTGAAGGCTGGACTTCGATTCCCGCTTTCTACACTTCATAGGGAACTCTTACAGTATCTGGGGTTGTCCGTCACCCAGATATCGCCTAACGCCTGGAGGGTCTTCATAGCCATGGAGATTCTTTACGGTGCAATGTCGAACGGGGAAAGGAGATTGACGGTCCGTGAATTTCTTCACTGTTACCGTCCAGACGAGATTTCTGGATCAAGGGGGATGTACAGTTTTGCCAGTCAGAGCCCCTTGTTGAAGGTGATCTTTGAGACCCCAGACTCAAATAGAGACTGGAAGAGTCGGTACTTCTTCCTGGAGGGTGACAGATGGATGAACCATCCAGGGGAGACGGAGTACATGCCCGTCGACACAACTTGGGCAGTTATAAATCAGACACGTATGCATCCGTCTAAATTTTGTACTGCTTTTCATATCCGTCCAGTTATATGTGTATATCTTGATCATTTTTTCTTTGCAGGTAGACGGCGCCCTCAAGTCAGCCTCGAGGAGTTTAGCTTCCTTGAAAAGGTTTGCAAGAAGACTACGCCGGAGGAAAGGACTTGGGCTAAGTTGGTGAACCCGAAGACCATACATTGGTACTGTGACGGTCCTGAGCCCACCCAAGAAGCAATAAGATACGACGAGCGAGTTCATAGACGTAAGCCCGTCGACTTTACTTTGCCATTTACCTGGCTTTATTTTGTTTTAATTTCATCCGTCATTATTTGCAGAGATGGATGACGCAAAGAGGAGAGCTTTGATCAAGTCCCAGGCCGTCAAGAAGAGGGAATCCGGCGAGGAGGTTCCTAAGGTGTCAGCTTCAGTCCCTAAGAGGAAACTGACGACAAAATCCGACCGTCCATTTAAGCAACCAAAGGTCTCTCTTGAACCTGTGGTTGGCTTAATGGCCGAGGGTAACAAGGCCGTCACCCCAGCAAAGCAGGGGAAGGGTAAGGGATTGATGACGGTCCCAGACGGTAAGCAAGAGAGACCTCCTTCCCTTCTCCGTGATGACTCCCAGTATGCATTGGAGAAGCTGTCGTCCATCATCACGGCAGAAGACTATGAAGACCTGGGAAACCATTCGACGGAGGCCATGGGGGAGACGGGCCTCTTCGCCGTCGCTCAGGTTGGTTATGTTTGCCAATTAAGTTTTTATTTTTCTTTCTTGTTGTTACTTACATTATGTGACGGTCTCTTTTCTATTTGCAGTCCTTGGTCATGATGAAGGGACTACTTGACCGGTGTCTCAACCGTGAGAGTACCTTGGACCGGGTGCGCGCGAAGGCGCAGCAGACGGAGGAAGAGCTCGGACAACTTCATAAATGGAGGTCCAAGATGGAGAAGAAGCTGGAGCTTTCTGAGCAGGCGAGGAAGGAACTGGAGGAGAAGACGGCCACTTCGCTGACGGCCATAGAGAATAAAGAGGCTGAGATCAAACAGCTCAAAGAAGAGCTCCGTCAGGCGAAAGTGGCAGCCGTCGAGGAGTATCGATGCTCGGAGTCCTGCTTGAGCGAGCTGTCGGACTCCTTCCTTCAAGGCTTCGATGATTCTCTCCGTCAAGTCAAGAAGGCTTATCCAGAGCTGGATTTGACAATGGTCAAACTTGAGGACCAAGCCCAGACTTCTGCCCTCCCCGTCACCTCCGAAAATACGGAGGACCTTTTTGGCGACGGTGCTGCTCAAGGAGACGGAGAGTCCGCCCCGTCGAAGGATGTCCCAGTTGCTGACCCAAAGGAAGTTTAACGTCTATGTAATTCATTTTTTTTTTTTTTTTTATTCACATTTTAAGACAATCCGTCCTTTTTAATTGTATTAAACATTTGCCTTTGGGGCTTTTGGCTTAATGTTCAGATATGTTTTTTATAATTGTTTGGTATTCTGTTTAAAGCTCCGTCTCCCTTCTTGAGGAAGGATTTTTGTGAGAATATTTGTCTGTGATACTCCGTCCGCATTGTAGACTTATTATCTTGTGTTGATTGAGCATTTACATCGTTGAGAATTTTCCTTTTCCGTCTGTTTTGAGAGGTTTATTAGGAGGACCGTCCACTTTGTGGAGTTGTACATCATGCGTATTTAATGGACTTGTAAAAATTTTGACGTAGTTAGCTTCCGTCCACTTTGCGAACACGCTCTTCTATTATTTCCATCCACCTTGGGACTTTATTTCATGTATTTCAACATCTTTGTGATCTGTCCACTTTGTGGACTAATTTCGTCACCTTAGTGATCCGTCCACTTTGTGGACTCATTTCATCACCTTAGCGTTCCGTCCACCTTGTGGACTCACGTTTCATCACCTTAGTTATCCGTCCACTTTGAGGACTCATGTTTCATCACCTTAGTGATCCGTCCACTTTGTGGGCTTATGTTTCATCACCTTAATGATCCGTCCACTTTGTGGACTTAGATTTCGCGTCCGTCCATCCTGTGGACTTAAGGTTACCATCCGTGTAGGGTGATCCGTCCACGTTGTGGACTTAGGGTGATCGTCCCTGTAGTACGATCCGTCCATCTTGTGGACTTCATATTGTATCCGTCCATCTTGTGGACTTCATATCGTATCCGTCCATCTTGTGGACTTAAGGTCATCGCTGTAGGATGATCCGTCCACCTTGTGGACTTAGGGTGATCGTCCTTGTAGGACGATCCGTCCATCTTGTGGACTTCATATTTTATCCGTCCATCTTGTGGATTAAGGTTATCATCCTTGTAGGATGATCCCTCCACCTTGTGGACTTAGGGTGATCGTCCCTGTAGGATCATCCGTCCATCTTGTGGACTTCATATTGTATCTGTCCATCTTGTGGACTTAAGGTTATCATCCCTGTAGGATGATCCGTCCACCTTGTGGACTTAGGGTGATCGTCCCTGTAGGATTATCCGTCCATCTTGTGGACTTCTATTGTTTCCGTTAACTTTGTGGACAATTGCAATGACATACATTCAAGTAGAAGATCAAAATTGCATCTGATTATAGAAATGCGTAAAGGAAAAGTGCCTGCCCCCTTGGGCTTAAAAAAGGCACGACAATATTGTAGCAAAAATAGTTAAACAGCGCCAAAAAAAGTTAATAATGCCAAAAAGTCTTAAAAGAGAAACTGGTTGTCGTGTCGCTATTACTGGTAGTATTTCCTCAAGTGCTCGGCATTCCACGGATGTGGTAGCTTTTCTCCGTCTATTGTCTCCAGGTGGTATGTTCCTTTCCTTTTCCACGACGTAACTCTGTAGGATCCTTCCCAGTTGGGGCCGAGTTTTCCCTGTGTAGGGTCTCTAGTTGTACCCATGACCCTCCTGAGTACGAGGTCTCCCACTTGGAAGCTTCTTTGTCGGACCCGGGAGTTGAAATGTCTGGACATGCGATCCTGGTATCTAGCGATCCTCTGTTCTGCTGCCGACCTGACCTCATCTATAAGGTCCAGCTGTAGCCTCATGGATTCGTCATTCCTTCCCTCGTCATGGTTGTGAACCCTGTAGCTTGTGAGCCCAATTTCTTCTGGGATGACTGCCTCGCTCCCGTATGTCAGTCGAAACGGTGTCTCTCTTGTCGGAGTCCTCGCCGTTGTCCTATACGCCCACAGTATGCTTGGCAATTCTTCTGGCCATATGCCCTTTGTCCCCTCGAGCCGAGTCTTGATAATCTTTAGCAGGGATCGGTTTGTGACCTCAACCTGACCGTTAGCCTGAGGATGGGCGGGTGATGAGTAGTGGTTTTTTATTCCTAGCTGTGTACAGAAATCACGGAAGGGGCCGTTATCGAACTGCCTCCCGTTATCTGAGACAAGGACTCTAGGAATACCAAACCTACATACTATGTTCCGCCAGACAAAACTTCTAATGTTCTTTTCTGTAATGGTGGCCAAGGCTTCCGCTTCTACCCATTTCGTGAAGTAGTCAATACCCACTACCAAGAACTTTAGCTGCCTTATCGCCGTTGGGAAAGGTCCCATGATGTCCAGTCCCCACTGAGCGAACGGCCATGGAGCCGTTATGGGGGTTAGCTCTTCAGCTGGCTGTCCGATAAAATTGCTGAACCTCTGGCATTTGTCGCATCTTTTAACGTAGGACTCAGCATCCTTTTGCATGGTCGACCAGTAATACCCAGCTCGTAACAGCTTGTGCACCAATGACCGCGATCCAGAATGATTCCCGCATATTCCTTCGTGTACTTCCCTCATCACGTAGTCTGCCTCTTCAACCCCGAGACATCTTAGGTAAGGACGGGAGAAACCTCTCTTGTAAAGAATGTCTTTTATCAAGACGAACCTTGCCGCTCGGACTTTTAGCTTTCTCGCTGCTTCCTTCTCTTCAGGTAATATCCCGTCCTTTAGGTATGAAGTTATCTGCGTAGTCCAGTTTCTTTCGGAGCGTATCTCCTGCATGTTGTCGGGGTCTATTAGCGGAAAGATTTGAACAAAGGAAAGTACATTACCCGGTGCTGTCATATGTTCCGCTGAAGCGGCTTTGGCTAGCCGATCGGCGAGCTCATTTTCTCCCCTTGGGATCTGGACGAAGATTGCTTTTAGCCCGTCGACTCTCACTCTTACTTGATCAAGATATCTCTTCAACCTTTCCCCTTTGCATTCATAATCTCCGTTTACTTGATTGGTCACGACCTGAGAGTCGCAATGCACGACCACACTTTCAGCTCCGGCGGCTTTGGCTAGGTCGAGTCCTGCTGCCACCGCTTCGTATTCTGCTTCGTTGTTGGTAATGGGGAAGTCGAGACGGACCATACATTCAATCGTGTCTCCTTTAGGTGACAGCAATATTATGCCGGCTCCTCCGACTCGCTTGTTGGATGATCCGTCGGCGTAGATGTTCCACTGGGGGGGTTCTTCTGTCCCTTTGTCCGCGTCATGCGTGAACTCCGCTATGAAGTCGGCTACAGCTTGTCCTTTAATGGCCACACGTGGACGGTACTTGATGTCAAACTCACTCAATTCAATCGCCCACAGCGTCAGTCGACCTGCGGCCTCAGGATTACTTAGTGCCCTTCACAAGGGCTTGTCGGTCATTACGTTCACGGTATGGGCTTGAAAGTAGGGCTTGAGCTTGCGAGCCGCCGTGACCAATGCAAAAGCGAGTTTCTCCATAGGTTGGTATCTTTCCTCGGCACCGCAGAGCGCCCGGCTGGCGTAGTACACGGGCTTCTGTGCCCTGTCCTCCTCTCTGATTAAGGTCGCGCTGACGGCCACAGTGGAGACAGCCAAATAGAGGAAGAGCTCTTCACCTGGCTGCGAGGGGCTCAGTAGAGGTGGTGAAGATAGATAGGTTTTTAACTCATCGAAAGCTCGCTGACACTCGTCTGTCCACTCGAATGACTTTTTCAATGTTCGAAAGAAGGGTAAACATTTGTCCGTCGCTCTCGACACGAATCTATTCAATGCCGCTACCTTGCCGTTAAGGCTCTGTACTTCCTTCACGTTTCTCGGGGGGGCCATCTCCATTATGGCTCGGATTTTGTCCGGGTTAGCTTCAATCCCCCTTTGAGATACCATGAATCCTAGGAATTTGCCTGCCGTTACACCGAATGCGCACTTTCCTGGATTGAGTTTCATGTTGTAGGATCGAAGTGTGCCGAATGTTTCCTTGAGATCTTCCAAGTGGTCTTCCTCCTTCCGGCTCTTCACCAGCATGTCGTCGACATAAACTTGGACATTCCTCCCGATTTGCTGCGCGAACATCTTGTTCATTAGTCTCTGGTATGTTGCCCCTGCATTCTTCAGACCGAATGGCATTACTTTGTAACAGAAGAGTCCTTGACTGGTTACAAACGAAGTCTTCTCCTGATCGTCCTCGTGCATGCAGATCTGGTTATAACCCGAGAAAGCATCCATGAAGCTTAGCAATTGGTGTTGAGCCGTCGAGTCTACTAGGATGTCGACCCTTGGAAGGGGATAGCTATCTTTGGGGCATGCTTTGTTAAGATCGGTGAAGTCCACGCACATCCGCCATTTGCCACTCGTTTTCTTCACCATTACCACATTCGCCAGCCAATCGGGGTAGTAGACTTCCCTGATGAAGCTTGCCTCTTGGAGTTTGCGGACCTCTTCCGCTATTGCTTGGTCTCATTCCGGGGCGAATACTCTCTTCTTTTGTCGGACGGGTGGAAACGAGGGCAACACATTCAACTTATGTACCATGACCGAGGGATCGATTCCTGGCATATCGTCATGGCTCCAGGCGAACACATCCTTATTGCTTCTCAAGAAAGCTACGAGCTCTTGACGGATTGCGGGTTTGGCAAGCGTTCCGATCCTGGTGGTTCAGTCTGGATTGGAACTGTCGAGAGTTATCTCCTCTAGCTTCTCTGTAGGTTCTGCCGTCGTTCGGTGTTCTTCTATGTTCAAGGCCTGGATCTGGTCTTCCACCTCCATCATAGCTACGTAGCATTCTCGTGCGGCAATTTGACTTCCGCGTAGCTCTCCTTCCCCATACTCTGTTGGGAAATTGATCATCAGGTGGTAAGTTGATGTTGCCGCCTTCCACTTGTTGAGCGTGGGTCGTCCAATAATAGCATTGTAGGCTGACGAGCAATCGACCACCAAGAATGTTACGTCCTTGGTGATTTGTTGTGGGTAATCTCCTACTGTCACCGATAACGTGACTGCGCCCAAAGGGAATATTCTACTCCCTCCGAAACCAACGAGCGGGGCGTTTGTTGGTATCAGCAGCTCCTTATCAATCCTCATTTGTTGGAACGCCGGATAATACAAGATGTCGGCCGAACTACCATTGTCGACCAACACTCGGTGGATGTTGTAGTCGCCTGCCCGTAAGGTGACGACGAGGGCATCGTCGTGTGGATGGTGTAGGCGCCTTGCATCCTCTTCCGAGAACCCGATAATGGGGCCTTCCCTTCTTGCCATCTTTGGCACTGTACCCGCCAACTGGACATTCTGTACCATCCGAAGATATGTTTTGCGAGCCTTTTTTGACGATCCGGCCGCACCTGTTCCTCCAATTATCATCCTTATGTCCCCCAATGGGGGCCTTGGTCGCTCGTTCTCTCGACGGGGGTGTTGTTCTTGTGGGGGTTGATCTGTTCTCTCCTTACTGACGAACTTCTTCAATTTCCCTTGTCGGATAAGGGTTTCGATTTGTTGCTTCAAATCATAACAGTCGGCCGTGTCGTGACCATGGTCACGGTGGAAGCGGCAATATTTGTCTCTGGACCTTTTGTTGGGATCACTCTTCAGCTTTCCCGGAAACGTCAGGGATCCTTCGTCCTTAATCTGCATTAGGACTTGGTCTATCGGGGCGGTCAACGGAGTGAAACTTGTGAACCTTCCGCCCATTGGTTTTGGACGTCTCTCCTCTCTCCGATCTCCCATCCGTCCTCTCTTCCGCCCCTGGTCCTGTCGGGGGTCCTCTTGTCTGTCCCTTTTCTTGGGTCTGTCTTCTCGGGCTAACAGTGCGTCTTCAGCGTTCATATACTTGGTGGCCCTGTAAAGCACCTCTGACATGGTCTTTGGGTCGTTTTTGTATAGTGAGAACAAAAACTTACCCCCCTTCAGCCCGTTCGTGAACGCTGCCACCAATATCTTGTCGTCGGCTTCGTCGATCGAGAGCGCTTCTTTATTGAAGCGTGATATGTAGGCCCGTAACGTCTCTTCCTCTCTCTGCTTGATATTCATTAAACAAGCTGTGGACTTCTTATACCGATGTCCTCCGATGAAGTGCGTAGTGAACTGAGCGCTCAGCTCCTTGAAGGTGCCGATGGAGTTTGGTGTTAGCCGGCTGAACCAAATCCTTGCCGCGCCCTTCAGGGTTGTAGGGAATGCCCTACACATAATTGCGTCCGCCACTCCCTGAAGGTGCATCAGGGTCTTGAAGGTCTCTAGGTGATCAAGGGGGTCCTTGATTCCGTCATAACTGTCCATACTCGGCATGCGGAACTTACTCGGCAGGGGGAAGGAATTGACGGACGCTGTAAATGGCGAGTTAGTCCGGTTGACAAGGTCGTCAAGATCACTGGACACTCGCCCCTTGAGAGCGTTCATCAGTACTTCCATCTGTTCCTTCATCGCCCGCATCTCCGCGATGATGGGTTGTGGGGCTGTATCCGTCACTGAAGGGATGCTAGCGTCCCGTCGCACTTGCTTGCTCGGGGCGTTACTCTCCTGTGGTCCGTCATTATTTCTCCTTTCCTCACTGTTCCCTTCTTGATCTTCTCCCTGGCTATTCACCGCCGCACTCTTTTGATTCAGCTGCTCTATCAGGTCGTGGTTTTGTTTGGTGAGGCGCTCCACGGCTGCGGCGAGCGTCTTGACCTGTCTCTCAAGGGCAGTCGTAGGGGCTTCTTCTTGGACGTCATTTGTGGTTGCCATCGAGCGTGTGAGTACCATGTAACTCTTTTGTCTAGGAAACGTCTTCCCACAGACGGCGCCAACTAATGACGTCGAAAATTGTCACCAATGGGTCACACCGTACTCGCGACTCGAATCGAACCTGCACGACAAGAACAATCGACGGACGTCCTTCAGAGAACACCGGTGTGGTGCCGGCCAAAGGTTCTCCGACGGTCAAGTTAGAATTGTTCTGTTTTTACTTAGAGCGTTAGAGAGGGTCAATTAAAGCGTACCTCGATTTCTGTGGGTATTATGCCTTTTATAGTGTTAAAGGGTTGACTTTTCCTTTTTGGTTTCCACATCTTTTCAATGTGGGACTCTACTCCCAATTCTCCTAAGCGTGGTGAGTAAGGATTCCCATTTCCGGATCATGGGGTTTTTCTGGGCTATGGACGTTTCGGATCATGGGCCCTTGCAATGTCAGTCAGTGATGGGCCTTCAAAGCTAGGACCATCATCACACAGGCCCAAGAGACCCAGTCCGTCAGGCCCATTAAGGTAAGCCATCAGGCCCAATATTTTATCATCTTCATGTATCTTTCTTTTTTTTGGGTTAATTAATACTAATTTATATTAGTAATTCTCACAATCTTTACTTTTCTCATTTAGTGGTGTGTAAAACCTTTTTTTTTTTTTTTTTTGGTGATATTTTAAATTCAAATTAGAGACCCTCCATTGTGGGAAAAAAAGAGAGAGAAAAATTGATCCTATTTTTTAATAAACAATACCAAAAAAAAAAAATTACATTTCAATAAGATCATGAGCTTTTTTTTTTTTTTTTTTTTTTTTGAGTTTCTGCCCTAATTATTGTTGTTGTTATGTTTATGTTTTTTGTAAACATATTATTCATGTATATCTTAACTGGATTGATATTTGTGGGAAAAAAAGAGAGAGAAAAATTGACCCTATTTTTTAATAAACAATACCAAAAAAAAAAAAAATTACAATTCAATAAGATCATGGGACTTTTTTTTTTTTTTTTTTTTTTTGAGTTTCTGCCCTAATTATTGTTGTTGTTATGTTTATGTTTTTTGTAAACATATTATTCATGTATATCTTAACTGGATTGACATCCGTAATAGATAAAATACAACTTAATACATAGAATACAAGCTCAATAATGTATTGTAAAGAAAAGCATATCTACAAAAGGCTAAATTTCTATTAAGTATGTTTTGAATTTATTTTTTCATATATTAATTTTATTTATTATTTACAATTTCGAATGGGCGAGTGCACATTGAAAACATAAATTAATAAGTTAAATACAAAATACAACGTACAAACAACAAAACTTGTAATTACAAAACCACTATATTGAGTTGTCTTATTGTTCTACAAAAAAATAGCTCAAGCCTATATAACATAGTAAAATAAAATTGCAAATCAAACAAAAAAAATCAAGAAACTATCTTTGAAGGCTATTGAGAATTTTGGAGTACTTATGTAATCTTTAACCCTGAAAATATATTTTAATGGAGCACTAATAACATCAATGAAATTAAGGATGAAATCGTACATATATTTCTTTCTCAAACCAGCCACACCTTGTCCACTATACTTCTTAATCAACCACCAGGGTGATTATCACATCGTTATTGCTGATCATTACATCCTATAGTACTATACATACCATTTTTACATATACCCTTGTTGATCATTACACCCTATTACACCTTATATCACTGGAACACGCTAATAGTTCTCACTATGGTGCAAAATGACTAAAACTTGTATTTGGTTAATAAAGAAAATATGTATATAATAATTTCATTGTTCAAATATGTATGTATGGAATAGATGTGAGTCTGGTTGGTTTGAGAGCTATGCATCTATTGGTACAAATTTATATTAGTGATTCTTTCAATCTTTATATTTCCCGTTAGTAGCATGTAAAATATTTTTTGTAATATTTTAAATTCAAATTAGAGACCATCCATCGAGTAAAAAAAAAAAAAAAATTGACCTTAGTTTTTAACTACAATACAAAAATAAATAAATAAACATTTGTATAAGCAAATAGGGTGACAAGAGACAAAATGTTGAGTTCTCCTCCTTATTATTGTTTTTGGTATGTTCATTTTATTATTATTATTTATGTTCAGTAGTTGCAGACCTGTGCGATTCGTGGGGACAAATAATTATTTTATAACTATAATATAATATTTGATTTGTTCTCTAAATTTTGTGGAAGGTAATTTATTCTCCCTAAAAATTAAACAATTTCTAAAACTATTTTCCATTTTTCCATCTCTACAAATATATTATTTAATTATTTTTGACATGTTTGATTGATATTATTCATTTTTGAGGTGGTCTATATTTTTCTAAATTATTTTATGGTGCATTATCTATACTATTATTTAAGGGGTTTTCCCTATTTGGAATCCTCATTTTTTTTTGTTAAAAAATGCCCCTACACCCCTATGTTTAAGTAGAGATAAAATCAAAGGACACTCTGGTAAAAATACAATTCTAACTCTCACTAAAACATTACCTAAAAAATAGGGTCACTCTTCAATTGATTTTCAAGTTGTTTTATCCACTTATAAATTAGATTTTCAAAATAAAAATTATATATAAAAAATAAAGACACAGACTTTTATTTTTTGCTATAAAATATATTATCATTCAAATTTCTCAATCTCTTAAAGGAAGTTATAATGATAATTAAAACTCATTACAAAATTACATTTGATATTACTCATATAGTTGACACACACATTTAAATATATAGCCAAAATTGTATTTTAATATAAATTCAAATTCTTAATTCCAAAATAACTATGTTGGGTTATAGATTGACCCTGGTTAATTAATTCAATTACCCAAATTGATTAATTAGGTTAAATTACATGCAAATCATAAAGGCAACAACAAATCACCAAATAAACTAAGTGCAATGGAAATTAAATTGACATGGTGATTTGTTGATGAATGGAGAAAACCTCTCGCAAGGCATAAACCCTATCGAGTGAATTTCTAGTCACCATTCCCAAGAATCTACTAATCAATAATAAGTATGAGGAATCTTAGCACTACATTGGCCTATCCCAAAATAAACCTACAGTTGAACCTTCGCTCCAATACCCAATTGAACTTGATCTTGTAATAGGCTTCTTCGTTTTGCACAAATCTCCAATCTGTGACTAACTCTTTTGCACAAATATCAGCACATGACTAACTCCAGCAACTTGATTGATTGTTGATGGCAGCAAAGTTCTTCATTTCAAAGATGTTGAAGATCAGGAAGCACATGGTAACAAAATCCTAAGGCACACAAACATAGTAGCTTCTCACAAAGTATATGAGTTCTATGTCTCTGTTTCTGTACTTGATGACTTTTAAATAAGCCTTTGATATGACTAGGGTTGTAGAGAGGAAACCCTAATCATTCAAGTCATCATGAGCCGAAATTGAGATCTAAGAATTTTGAAGTTGTAAGTCTCGATAGATCGAGCTTTTCATTAATCCTTGATAGATGCTAGTGTCGAGCCGAGTGTCGAGCTTTAATGAAACAACTGCTCTTCACTTTGATAAGCCAAGAATGTATTGGCCCCTTTGGTAAATTAACTAATTAATTAGTCAAATGAATTAATTAGGTTCAATTATATGCAATAAGCATGGTAGCACAAACAAATCACCAACTAAGTTAAATGTAATAGAAAATAAGTTTGACATAAGTGATTTGTTTACGAATGGTGAAAACCACTAAGACAAAACCCCACCGAATGAATTTAAGGTCACTACTCCCGAGAATCCACTATTATCAAAACAAACGGTTACAAGTAAAAGGAATCTCAGTACCTAATACTAACCTACAGTTGAACCCTTACCCCAATACACAATTGGACTTGTAATGTAGTGATAATCTCTCCTTTCAATGCACGGCTCCAAGTACGTGACTAACAAATCGATGCACGGATCCAAGTACGTGACTAACACACCAACTTGAGAAAGATGTTGGTTGCAAAGTTCTTCAGTTCATCCAGACGATGAGGATCAAGATGCTCCTTGGTTACAAAGCCCTTGGTGCAAAGATGCAGCAGTTTCTACAAGGAAGATGATGAACTAGGGTAAATTGTCTCCGGTCACAATATGCTTGAATAATCACTTTGCATCACATGAGATGGCCTTTAAAATAATCCTTATATATGTCTAGGGTTGTGAGAAAAGAAACCCTACACAAATAACTTGGATATGCGTGAAAAAACAGATCTGGAAATCTGAATTTCGTAATTCTCGATAGATACTGCTTCTGTCAAGCAATTGTCGAGCTTCCTTATTAAACCTCGACATATATTTATCTGTCGAGCTTTAATGAACAACACTTCTTCACTTGTTTCTTGGACAAATTTGCATGGCTTCAATACTAGACTTGAACTCTTGTTTCTTGAAGTACTAAACCCATCCTAGATCTACCTAATTAAAAGTAAAGTGCGTTTTGTCAAAGGATTAGCCAATATACAATAACATATGTTCTAACAAGTTCCACATATGTCCTAACACACTTGTTTTTTGGATCAATTTTCATGTCTTTAATAATACCACTTGTAAAGTAAATTTCACACTTTTTGATGTATTAAATCCAACTTAGATCTACACAATTACAAGTAAAGTATGTTTTGTGAAAGGATTAGCTAATACATAAAAAATATGACCCTAACAAACTAAGTATTAACCCAAAATAGTGTTATAAAAAGATATGATGATTCACCAACCTAAAGTAGAGTTGCAAAAAAGAATAAATAAGAGAGAGAGAGAGAGAGAGAGTAATCACATTTTTTAGGAGAGAATGTTAGAGTGAATGGCAAATTTATAGAAATCAATATAAGAAAAGAAGGGTAAAAATAAAAGATATAGTCATGACTCATAAACACCAAATTATCCAAGCTATACTATGTAATAGGATAATAGCTATATTATTATGAACTATCTTTATAATGCAATAGGATAATATTTAACAATCAAAGAAAAGAAAAAGATAACAACTTAAAAACATGGAACCAAATTTCATTAGCCCAAAGTAGAGTTCTAAAAAAAAAACAAAAAATTATCAACCTAAAGTAGAGATATAAAAAATTAAAAAAACAAATCCATCAGAGAAAGAAAAAAAGTTTGAGAGAGAGAAAGAGAGAGAGTAAAAACCTCTTTTGTGTGGGAAAAATATGTATAGAGTGCAAGAGAGAATAGAAAATTTATATTAAGGGGATGAAGATAAAAAGAGCCAACATAAAAGGAAGAGAAAAGAATAGAGGAAATGTAATAGTAATGTACTAAATCAATAAAAGAAGAAGAGTAAAAAATAATAGAGAAATAGTTGGAAATAGGTGGCTAATGTAGTTGTTAATGTGGCTCAACAAAAGCATAGCAACAATAAATTTTATGCTTCAACTTTTAGATATAATAGTCGCTAACCCGCGCGATGCACAGGATACATAAATTTAAAATCACATATCTATATATATAATAATAGATGAAACTGAAAGAAACTCAAATTAAAATTCCAAATTAGAATTCCAATTTTGCGCCATGTATCCTAAATTATTTATTCTTAAAGAGTTTTTTTCTTAATTTTAGAATCAAATGTGAGATCACATCATAAATATTCATCCAATGAGTTATTAAATACAAAAGGCAAAGAGTTTAGAGTAAATGAATCATTAAAAAAAAAGAGACCAATTTGTTACTGTTAAGGTCTAATAAATAACAATTGTGATTTCTTAGGATCAAGCATGCTATCTACTATAGTCAAACCCAAAACACTATTATGCCATCATAAAAAATAATGGATTTTCAAATTTTAACATAAATATCATTCTAGAATCCCATATATTCTTTTTATTCTTTTTAAACATGCACCTTTAAATTCTAATTAACATGGAATATGAGTTTAAAGGAAATCAATTATCAATAAGAGCCTAATTAGCCCAACAAAAATAAACTAAAAGAAAAAAGAGAATACAATATAAAATAAAGACGGTAAATTTTTTTTTTTTTTAATTCAAGGCAATGAGAGAATTTTATGCAAAATCTGCATTCACTTTTGCACCAACAAATCTATACAACTTCATATTACATATAAATTAACGTAATTTTTTTATTGTAAATTATTACATACAAATAAACCTCATTGCATAAATATATTCTACACTTATATGATTTTGGAGATCATTCACCTAACAATCTTCATCCAAGCTTCCTCCTTCTAGAGTCCCATCTCTTTTCTTTAAACTTGCACATGAACAATTTTAAGTGAAAAAGTTTTAGCCAATGATTTCGAGTAAATAAGAGTCACATTTGGCCAAAATCTAAGCGCCCTTTTTTTCCTTTTTGGAGAAGAAAAATCTATGCAACCTAACTCACCCTACACTGTAGTCCTTTTAGAGTGTGGGTGGGTTTGCCTTTTGTAGTTGCATGCTCTTACTATGCAAAACTAAAAATAAAAGATCCTAGAGTTTCTTATGTTTCAACATCTTATAGCTTTACACATCATCAAACACCATCAACATGAGATGTTAATTCAATGAAGCAATGTGAAAAAGAGTTAGAAGGCATTATCTGGCAAACTGACTGAAGCCATCCTGTTCATATATTCATTGCATGCATGTATACAAAATAAAAAATAAGTTTTGTTTTCTTTGCTCACCATGACCAATATAAAACAATCATATTGAGCACATATGAGTTCAAAATAAAGATGGTAGTTTTGATTTTTGTCTGTAGTGCTTTTCCACTTTCATCAACCAAGACCATTCATTATAATGAAGAGCTATATTCATTTGTAGAGTAAATATATAGTATAGAATACAGAGTAATGGCAATTGACAACACTGCCACATGCATCTTATTTCATTCATATAAACTTCAATTCATCTTATTTCATTCAAGTCAAAATTTACTTCTCAAAGCAATGAAGGACACCACAACGATGCAATCATTTACAGTAAACTTAATCCAAAAGTTCAAACTTTGAATTTGAGAATCATGAATAACCTAAACTTGAAACAATAGATTATCCATGATAACCGAACAAATTGAGGATAGAATCTGAAGCATTCAAAAGCACCAATTATTGATTGGTATAATAGATATATATATATATATATATATATAGAATCAAAATTCATGGCTATGCAATAATAATTTATAGCAGATTGCTTTATAGGTCCTATGCTATAATAAATTCCATGATAATTGTTATGCCAATTCTTTGAAGATAAAAAATCTCACCAAATTGTATGTACTGGAACTTGTTTGGACTCGTCACAGTCATTGAGGGAGTCATTGTTTGGACTCACCAAAGTCATTGAGGGAGTCACTATGCTATATGTTGTGGAAACAGTGTGGGAATCTGTGTGACTCACCATGGGACTTGTGGGAGTTACTGGGAGAGTCACTCTCATTTTTCCTTTGACCATAAGCAACATCATAACCAAAGAAATTTCCATAACGCCTCCTTAATTTGGAGGATCATAGGTTGAACATCATAAACACATTTTAAATGAAAAACTTGAATTAAAAACTTAGCACACAACCAAACAGAATAGAAATTTTTATAAAAACTAAAGGAAAAATCTTTAATTTTAAATATTGTTCTAAGAGTTTTCGATGAAGCTAATGAAGTAAATGATCAAAATAAGTTGGTTAATGGATTCATTATCGGTGTCTACTATTTCCAATTTTCACTTTTCACTAATGGATCATTATTGTGCATTATAACAATGGAAACATTACCAGAAATTTGAACAATCCCCATACTAATAGCTTCATTCCAACAGCAAAAAATAACTTCTCTGTATTATCTAGAATTGATGCATAGAAGTAACTATGTTTGCAAAATTTGGAGGTCATACACAATTAGTTTAAAAGTACCATTTAAATGTAGAGAAGAAACATTTGAGGATTTCTAAATAAATCTGTGAGCTAAAGCTGAAAATTCATACCAACACATAGAGGAGACTCCTAGTCGTTATTGATTCAAAATACGAAGAAAACAATGTCAAAGAAATTCAAATTAAAATCTTCAAAGGTAGTATTGAAATTTTCTCACAATATATACATTTAGCATGTTCTATGTATTCACTGAGATATTTGAACAAACACAAAGATAACAATACCAATAAACCAAGACAAGACCTTCAAACCCACATTGCTCCTTTTAAAGAATTTGACATACAAAACAGGGAGGATTCTTGTTATTGATAAGTGTCTTCATACAATGGTCGGTGGCTGTGTAAATATATATATATTTTTTTTTAAAAGTTGTTAGGAAAAAAAAATTTCCCAAAGCCAAAGCCTATTAGTAAAATCACTTACCAACCACGGCTTCCAGTACTCATGGCTATTAGCAGTGTTTGGCTTTGTTTAGTATTGAATCTATTAGAAACTTCAACATAAACACCTTTTTTCTTCAGCATTTGTCAGTATTGAATCCATTGATTTATATGACATTGTAATGTTCTTCAGCTTCTGTCAGTATTGAACCAAAAGACAGAGCTCCAATTAAAAACCCCAGGAATCAAAACAATCATCCACACCACAACAAAGCAATTCATTGTTATTTCTAATTGAACAAAAAATTACAATGTTGTATTTCTTTTGTTTAATTCTTTTGGTTACATAAACTAAAGAAACGCTACGCTTGTGGGATACTATGGAAGGTAATGATGTGCCTTCTGCGTCACAATGTTTCGGATGAAAGTTGACAGGTATAAACAGACTGTGTTGGGCATTTTTCTTAAGGTTCTGTTAGTCTGAAAATACAATGTAAAAAATTGAACAGCTAGTGGCAAGGCACAATGTTTTGGATGAAAGTTGACCCATAATTCTCTGATTTACCAAAGCATACTCCATTAAACCCATGAATTACAAGAACGGCGTAGAGATAGAGATAAGACTTAAAGAGTCCATATCTGCATCAATTTTCTTGGGCTTCTCTCTCTCTCTCTCTCTCTCTCTCTCTCTCTCTCTCTCTCTCTCTCTCAATTAATCAATTATATCTATGTCAAAGACCTAAATTCTTGGACCAATAAAGATTCAATTTTGAATGTGTGTTTGTCTTCCTTATAATCTCAAAAAAGAGTTGTGTGTTCAAAACCAAGTAGCAAACCATTACTACCAATTCATATAAATCAAAAGATAATCTATTGGACATTCATTACTACCAATTCATATAAATCAAAAGATAATCTATTGTCGATATTTCTACAGCTTATGTCAGTATTGAACCAAAAGATAGAGCACCAATTAAAAACCACAGCAACCAAAACAATCATCCACACCACAGTACAAAAGAGAGAGTAACAAAATGTACAGCTTCTGTCAGTATTGAACCAAAAGTCAGAGCTCCAATTAAAAGCCCCAGCAATCAAAATTTCAACATAGCAATCATCCACACCACAACATGAAAGAGGCTGTAACAAAATGTAAAAAGGGAAACAAAAAACATCAAGCAAAAGAATGGAGCACAAAAAGAATTGGGATTTAGAGATACCTCAATTGAATCAGCCAGGTTCTATCAGTCGTTATAAATTGTGAGGAGAGGAAGACAAGAAGGAAGGAAGTCAAATAGGCGGTTGTTATTGTGAAACTGTAAAGCAGGAAGGTGGGGAGATTTTCACGGTTTCAAATGGTATCAGATTCCTTCCCTTCACCGTTTCAGACTCTTTGGTTTTCCTTAGGTTGAGACGATGTGAAACCTAGAGCAGAAGTTCAAACCGTATGTTTGTCCTTGAAACGATGCGTAACTATAGAATAGAAAGGTGGGAGAAATTCAAACTCTGTTTTGAACTGCTTGTTCCCGTTCCCTATGCTGTGCTTCTCACGCAAAACCCTTCGGGGTTCCACAGTTTCAAATTTGTTGTTTATCCTTTAAGTTGAAAAGGCCTTGGATTGGGCTTTATGGTGGAAGTAAATAGATAAGAAGTGGGCTGGGATTTAATATGTAGATTTATTATTATTCTGAAATTTGTAAAAACTATTTTAAAATTGTAGGACAAAAAAAAAGAAAAAGATTGGAATGACATGGCCGCTAACGTGGTGCAATATGAGTGCAACAACATTAAACGCTATGCTTTAGCTTTTAGTAATATATAAATTCTAGTCACAATTTCGTGTGTTGCGCGTGGTAATATTTTTTAGGGTGGTCTCATTAGATATATTATTATTATTGTTTTAGTTATTAACAATTGGGTTTTCATTATCTTTTAAGTTTACACACACACACACACACTAGCCTCAATGTGTGTGCTCAGAGACTCTTCCATTTTCTTTGATAAGACAAAACTTTTCACCAAAATTCTAGGGAAATAATGAATTTAAAAAAAATATATATATATTTCTTAAAGAGGAGATGGTATCTAGTAAGATAAAATTAGAGGAAATCGATGGAGTTGTGGAAAGAACCTAGAAAAGAGAGGTAAGCGTTATGAGAAATAAATAAATAATAGGAGATTAAATCAAACATATAAGATTAGTTCAAAGAAAATGAAAATACAATGAAAAAAAAAATTATAACAATATCAAAGGAAATGTGCCTTTCTCAATGAAGAGATGGTGATGAACTAATTGAAAAAACAAAATGAGGAAATCAAAGTCTTTGTGTGAAAAAGGTAAAAATTGAAACGTGAAATATATACAAATAGAGTGATGTGCATTGATAATAGCTTTATTTTGCATATTTATATCATTGTTAGGAAACATTATCATACTTATTTTGAGTTAATTCATGCATTTTATATTTGGTTTTGGAATAATGCTGAATAATCAATATTGTGCTTAATTGAATTTTATTGCGTGAATTTGTCTTTTGTAGGAAAATGGAAATAAATAAGTGGATTTGTGCAAAGAAGAAAGCTAATGGACTTTAGTTTTACAAGGGCCATGATGAAGTTAAAGAAGGCCAGCCTAATTAAATTTAAGTCCAATTGGAGCAAGGAATCAAAAGAAATCAAAAGAAATCTGCTGCAAATCCAAGTCTAATTCGGATTAGGATTCTAGCTTGCATATCAATTAGTATTTTTGGCATAACTTTCGGCTTAGATGTCCAATCGAAATGATTCAAGTTGGGCTGGAAATTTACTTAAAGGGCTACAACTTTGTAGTTTACCAAAAGTCTGAATTCTGACTTTAAATGGGCCAAAATCATCGGTTAAGTGAAGCCTAAAAATCTGGGATTTTCTCCAAATGGGAATTCAACTTGTAATAGGATTCCTTGACCTATTCAAAGGCTCTTTAGGGCAAAATTTAGGGAGGCTAAGGCTAGTGCTAGGGCTGGGATGCAAAACATAAAATTGGAGCAAGAGGCAGTGCCGCATGTGGCTTCTCTATTGCTTTTCTCCATGATAGCATTATGACTATTTCATTCTCTATTTTATTTGTCTAGTTTAATGTTTAGTATTTTATTCTTGTGTTTTATTTCAATTACCATGAGTAGCTAAATTTATAATTAGGGTTGAGGATGAAACCTTGTTAAGGATTATCAATAATATTTATGTAATTTGATTTTTCCCACAATAGTTGTTCTTTAATGATTTAAATTGTTCTTGCTTCATATCAATTGACTAAGATGAGATTCTAGATATGAGTTCAATCATGTTTCTCTCATGATTTAGGATTCATCTTAATTAATTGAATGCTTGGTTTATTATTTCTTGATTTTAAAATGGGATATCTCTTGTGATTTGTTTGGCTACGGATACAATTGATAATTTGATTTTATACATAGGAAGCGAAGAAGAGTATGCTTTAGATATTTAAATAGAAGTTTTAATGATAATATTTTTCATGATAGCAAAATTGATTTCTAGATTATTATGCAGTAGTTGGGAAAAATTAATGATCATAAATATATGTTGATATGACTTACAAGGCAGATTCCAAAACCTTAATTCCTTCCTCTAGATTGTTTACATCTCTTTACTGTTTTATATTATATCTTTGCTTAGTTTAATTATTTGTTTAGTTTATTTAATTTCAAAACAACCAATTTTTATTAAACTAGATTAGGATTAATTTGGTTAAGATTTGATTAATTTTCCTATGTTCATTCAAGTCTCTGTGGGTTCGACCTCATTTTTGTCAAACTATACTTCGATACGGTTCGTACAATTGCGAGTACTTTAAAATTTTACAACATAAAGCAAGAATTTTAAAAATCGTAGTAGTTGATAGCTATTTGTTTTTTTTTTTTTTTTTGGGATCAGATGGGGGAGTAAGAAATTTGAATTCAAATAAACTAGGTGAAAGAAGTTAAAGAGTTGTGTTTTTTTTTAAAAAAAAAATTTAAATTAAATTCCTTTTTTGTTTAGATGAGGGATTAAAAATTTGAATTCAATTAAAAGGCAATCAACATGCGTGTGTGTTAGGAGCTTTACTTGTTGCTAATGATAGTATGAGGAATGAGGGTGCTTGGGCAGTATTAGGCCATTCACTTGGCTCCATGTTTTCTCAACACATTCATGGCTCCTTATGCTAAATTAGTAATGCTCCTAAGGGCTCTTTAAGGGGACATACCCAGTCTTCTTACTCCAGTTGGATCGATAAGCAGGATGAGAGGGCAGCATGTGGAGGCATCTTGCTCTACATGATGCCCCAAGGTCATGGCAGAGGAGGGCCATGGTGGGTAGAGTTGGTTTTGATGATGGGCAGCAGCAGATGGTGCTGACCCTATGTGGTGGTGCATGGCATTGGTGGTAGGGATGACAATTTTTGCCCACCCCACTTGACCTGCCCCTCCCTACTTAGATCCACGCGGGTTTTCCCCGCCCCGCAAAGGTGATGGGGTAGGGATGGGGTGAGATTTTTCCTCGCACCGTGAGGCAGGGCGAGGATGGGTTTAGACTTTTTAGACCCAACTTCCCCGCCTCGCCCTACATTGATAAGCACTAAATTGTAAACTTTTCATACCCTAAAACCCTACTATTTAAAAAACATATCATCAACTTATTTTATTTTACTTAACAAGGCTTTTTGTTTCTTTTTTTTCTCTAGCAAGGTTGGAAATAAGGTACAAATTTTAACATTTTCTTTTATCTTTATTATAAACAAATTTATATACTATTGAATCATTGATTTTGTATTTTGAGATTTTTGTTTTTGTTGTGATATTGCCTTGTTAAACATTTTAATAATACTACTCAATTTTTGCTAAAAATTAGTTTGATTTGATAGGATAAATTTATTTGTAATTTCAAGTATATTTTTATTAATGAAACAGGTTTTATTAAAAACAATTGTAATAGTTGTGGGCAAATTAACAAGAAGTAGAGTTTTACGGGGTAGGGCGGGGTTTCATGGGGCCCCAAGGGGTGGGGATGGGGCAAGAAAATTTTCCCCATCATGCGGGGTGGGACGGGAATGGGGTAAGACAAAACCATGCGGGGCGAGGGTGAAGATCCCTTCGGACTTGCCCCGCCCCATTGCCATCCATAATTGGTGGCTTAGTTGTCGGTTTCTTATGTGTGGACTTGGTGGCTTGAGTGCAAGACAGGATTGGGATGCTGTGATGATCTAATGCTATGTGCAAAACATTGGGCTGGTGGGTGCTAGCTGATGCAAGGATAGATGCTAGTGGGCTGATGGTAGTTACTTGGTGTGATGTATGTAGGCATGTTATGTGGGCTGTGTTGCTAATGGGAGAGGGCTTAGGCATGGGCCAAGCCTCCCAAAACATGTGAGAATATGTTGTGTGGGCTACTGGATGATGGGCAAAAGCCCTATGATTTGTTGAGACATGGGCTGTGCATGTGCAGTGTCAGTTACGAGCAGTTATCAAGCAATTCCTAGTTTCTTTGAAGTTCAGACTTGTTGTGTAGGGGCTGAAAAATGTGGAGAGCAAGCCAAGATAGCATCAATTGAAGGTGCCCTAAGTTAGAACACAAGTGGTAGATTGTCCAAGACCCAGGCAGTTACTAGACAATAATTGCCATAATAGTTATTTTCATGTATATGACCCTAAAGTTGTTGGGGTTGTCAACAGCAGAGTGTATTTGGCCTTTGGGAAAATTCTATGTAATTCTTTAGACTTGTAAAGGGTTTTCTTTGTACTTGAAATTAAGTAATAAATGTTGGGGTGGATTCCCTGTAAACATTGTGTGTGCTGTGTGTGTATACGTCCCTATATAATTTGTTCTAAGTGTTCCTGCAATGTGTGTGTGGTGTTGGCTAAGACTAAGTCAAGAACTTAGGGCTATCACATGCAGAAAATTTGAGTGAAAAATTGACCATGTGACAGTGTGTTAGATTGTAAGAATCTATTTTTAGTTGAGATAAGGACAAGGAAAAGAATTTTTTTATTTTATTTTATTTTATTTTATTTAAAGAAGCAATATTTAAATAGAACACAAACACTGAATTGGAATGGATTGTGAGGTAAACAAAATTTTTTAACCTTTTTTAATTTGAACATGTGTTTGAAAATTTAAAGTGGTGTAATGGGTTTTATTTTACGTATTTGTCCCTAAGTTTTGTTATTACTTAAACTTAAGGTGTAGGGGCATTTTTGAACCACATAAAAGTCCAGTTCAAAAAAGGGAATCCTATTTGACGTGAATCTTTGCATATATCTTAAGGTAAACTCCATATGTTTCACATCTTTAGATACATAAAACCACTGACTGTTACTCCATAATGATAGTGGCTAATTAGTTTTATCATTTTTTTTCATGATCTCATTTGTAGTCTCTTACTATTATCATATATTTACTGATCGATGATTTGCATAATAGAGACATTTAATGAGAGTTAGCATTGTTCATTAGATTTTTAAATGTAATGGTGAATGAAGATTATATATATATATATATATATTTCTATTTCTATTTGAATTTGAATAGAACACAAACATTGAATTGTAATGGATTGTGAGGTAAACAAAACTTTTTAACTTTTTTTTTTAATTTGAACATGTTTTTGAAAATTTCAAGTGGTGTAATGGGTTTTATTTTACGTATTTGTCCCTAAGTTTTGTTATTACTTAAACTTAAGGTGTAGGGGTATTTTGAACCACATAAAAGTCCAGTCCAAAAAAGGAATCCTATTTGATGTGAATCTTTGCATATAACTTAAGGTAAACTCCATATGTTTCACATCTTTAGATGCATAAAACCACAGACTATTACTCCACAATGATAGTGGCTAATTAGTTTTATCATTTTTTTTCATGATCTCATTTGTAGTCTCTTACTATTATCTTATATTTTCTGGTCGATGATTTGCATAACAAAGACATTAAATGAGAGGTAGTATCGTTCATTATATTTTTAAATGTAATGGTGTATGAAGATTATATATATATATATATATATATTATAAATAAGGTTAAATGAAATGTCAAAAAAGGATTTTAAAATTTTCTAATTTTATTTCTTATGTAATTTCTATTATTACTGAAAAACATCTTTTTAGTTATAATTGGAAATATGGTTTAATGGTTAGAGTTTGATTAGTTTTAAGTTTAAAAGTAATACTATGATTGTATTTATATTAGTGATTCTCTTGATCTTTACATTTCCAGTTAATGGTATGTAAAACATTTTTTTTGTAATATTTTAAATTCAAATTAGAGACCATCCATCTAGTAAATTCGACCTTTCTTAATTAAAATACAAAAAAAAAAAAAAAAAAAAAAATAAAATTTGTAGAAGCAAATAGGGTCACGAGAGAGAAAATGTTGTGTTTTTGCCCTTATTATTGTTGTTGTTATGTTTGTGTTGTTGTTGTTGTTATTATTATTATTATTATTATTATTATTATTATTATTATTTATGTTTAGTAGTCACAGACCTATGCGATTTGTGAGAATAGATACTTATTTTGTAAGTATACTATAATATATGATTTGTTCTCTTTATTTTGTGGAAGGTGATTTGTTCTTCATAAAAATTAAACTAGTTCTAAAATTATTTTTCATTTATTTATCTCTACAAATATATTATTTTATTATTTTCGACCTATTTGATTGATATTATTCCTTTTTGAGGTGGTAAATATTTTTCTAATTATTTTATTGTGTGTTATACATATATATTTTTAGTACAACTAAACTCTTCAAGTTTCAAATATAATATTCAAATTTCTCATTCTCTTAAAGGAGGTTATAATGATAATCAAAACTCATTAAAAATTTACATTTGATATTACTCAAATAGTTGACATACACATTCAAATACATAGCCAAAATTTTATTTTTATATAAATTCAAATTCTCACTTCTAAAATAACTAAGTATTAGTCAAACAAAAATCAAACAAAAAGTATAAGAGGGAAAGAGAAGACTAGTGATGGAGAACTCAAAAAAACACCACCAATTGTATTAACCAAAAATAGTGTTAAAAATAGATACAATGATTCACCAACCTAAAGTATAGTTGTAAAAAGGAATCAAAGAGAGAGAGAGAGAGGGAGGAGTACAAGACAAGACCTTCGATGTTTGAAGCAATCTCTGTGGCTGATATTATACCAATTAAGGACCTAGAATTGTTGAATGACTCGCATTCCAATAGATGAGAAGATGAAACAATTTTGACTCTTTCCAAGTCTTCATTCTTCGCTTTTCTAATTATCACACTAATCGGACCTTGACAAATCTATTATAGTCATTCTCCTAATAAATTACCGACTCTTTAATCATTCAGCTTCAGTAAAATGCCTGGCTGATATTATACCAAATAAGGACCTAGAATTGTTGAATGACTTGCTTTCCAATAGATGCGAAAATGAAAGTCTTTCCAAGTCTTCATTCATCACTTTTCCAATTATCACACCAATCGGACCTTGACAAAAAAACTTGTTTACTATTAACCACTGACTACTGAGTTTCACAGTGAGAAGCAAGTGTTGAAGCAGTTAAGTGGCATGGGTTGGTTGAGTAATTTAGGAATCTTATGAAGTTGTAAATTTTGTTGTGTACTTATTACAATGCTATAGCATTGTAATAAGTACACAACAAAATGGATATTATTTATTTTTGACAAATAATATTAGTAGCTACTAATATTATTTATTTTTAATTTTCTTTTTTATGAAAAATGGATATATTAAAGAAAAAAGAGATTGAAATAGGGTCATTTCAATTACAAAGGGCAGCTTATTGAGCTACATTGTTATACAAACAATTTACATGCTAAGAGCATTCACAATAGCTCTTCTAAAAGTTCTGTCTATTTTACAAAAAGAATATACTTTTTCTATTTTACATAACCACTCAAAACACTCACGTTAGATTGTCTATTATACACTCACTTTTATTTAAATATTCATTTATTATTATTATTTTCACATTTACTTTAACTTATGTTCTCTCTCGTCTCTCCGCTCTCTCATCTTTCTATAAGTTATTTCCTCTTTGCGTTCTCTCATCTCAAATGCCTCTCTCCTCTATGCTCTCTTTCATAGCCATTGTCCTCCTCTCTCTCTCTCTCTCTCTCAATTTGATCCACCATCAAACCCACCACCATCCTCTACCCCTTTCTCAATCTAACCCATCCAAGACCCAACTTTACTCTTTTGATCTTGATCAGCAACTTCACTCTTTTGATCCTTCAATCTTGATCAGCAACTCACTCTTTCATTCTAATTGGTAACAATAATCACGAAACATGGGTTTTTTTTGGTTGAGGTGAAATGGGTTTTTTGGGTTGAGGAGAAGTGCTTTTGTGATTTTTTGTTGATCATTTGGTCTGGATTTTTGTTGATTTTTGGTTGATTTTGATTTGATTTTCTGTTGATTATGGGCCAATTTTGTGTTTGGATTATAAGGTGTTGTAATGGGTCTTGTGGTGCTAATGGTATTTTGGTGGTTTTGGGTTGCGGTGATGGTGGTGGTGGTGGTTTGGTGGTGGAGGTTGATGTTGGGTCTCTTCTTCTTCTTCTTCACGATAAGAAAGTCTGGGGAGAAAGTATGACAAGAGAGCGGAGGTGAGAGAGAAAAAAAAGAAAAAAACTAATAGATACAAAGCTACTGTAATCGTGTAAATATACACAGTTATTGTAGTAACCTTCTATATTTACAAAGGTTTACAAAGTCGAATTCTGGTGCTTTTTGTGCCATATTGTGTAAATTTTATCACTTTTTGTATTTTAGCATGGCTGATGCAATTGATCTAAGGAACAAAAATGAAACGCCAACCAAAAAGGGAGGACAAAGCATCCTTCAATTTAGTGAAGAAGGAAGTTAGAAGCCAAGACGAGGAGGAGTGTAGGTTCAACAAGGCTTCAATGACACTTTTGGAATCCCTTTAAAAAATAACATAAGTTTGATGGTTTGGAAAGTAGTGTGGGGCAATTGGGTGGTTTCCTATTACCCGCCCCCGCCCCACTTTTAATTCAGGGCAGGCTTTTTTTACCCATCCTATTCTAGTGGGTACCCACAGGTACCTCAATTTTTTTTTATATAATTTATTAAAAGCTTATTTTGAACGCATTAAATTAAAACTCATAAAACATTAAAAAAAATTCTAACATTATAAAACCTTCTCAAAGCATAACAATACAAAAATAATAGTAATAAGAAATACAAAAACAATTCAAACATATATAGAACAATTAAAAAAATATAAACAACGTAAATATTAAAACAAAAAAGCATAAATTCAATATATAATATAAAAAACTCATAAATTTAAAGTTAGAAACCTAAAAACACATACGTATTTCTTATAAAAAAATCTATAATTTTTTTTGTTATTTAAATGGAAACGCTAACGAATGCCTTTAAGGCATTGGTTAATAATCTATTTTTAAAAAAAATTTATAGGAAAATGGGGAAAAAAAATTAATGTTTTGATAGCTTTTTTTCATTTTCCATAAAAATGATGTCAAAACTTTTTAAAAATAGAATATAAACCAATGCCCTAAAGATACCCTTATTTAAATATAAACGGGTGAGCGTGGGGTGAAATGTTAACCCCACCCCCACCCCCACCCCCAACCCCAACCCCAACCCCAACCCCATTTATAATGTAGGACGGGTAAAACCCATCCATTAAAAACGGATGAAGCAGGTACCATGAGTTCGGATTTAAATTGTCATCCTCCAGTGTCGGTCACAATGACAAGGAGGGATCAGGGACGTGGATGGAGTGAGCAAAGACAGCATCTCCAAACTCATTATAGCATAATGCTGCTGTTAAAGACGAGTGGGGTCAGATTGCAACTTTTATGACCAATCTTAGCCCAACCAGTTTTACGAGGGGACCAAGAAATAACTGATTGATTTGCTTTTAAGGATAGTGGGTCGAGTTGCATAACTTTCAAACTTAAGAGTCTAAGTCGTCAGAACTCAGAAGCAGCCTCCAGTCAGAAAGTCAAAAGTAACTTCGTCCGTGTCGAGTTGTGAAGAATAGAGAGATAATGGTAGGTACATGTGAAGACTCCCCTCCCCAAACCACAAGTTGTGCCAGACTTTTTCTATCTTATGAGTTATGTCTACTATTTTAATTCCTTCTCCACTTCCCACCTCCAAAACCCTCTTTCAGTCTTTTTACTCTCTCGGCCACCATGTTATAATAATCTTTCTCCGTTTATCTCTACCCTCCACAATTTCAAGCTCCACAAATGCGTCAAATAAACTTCATGCCCTCTTTCTTCTCTCATTGTTACCATATCATTATAATCTTCTTTTCCCTTGTACCAAAAAAATCCTTAGGTGCTGTGGACCCATACTTCCAAGCCTGCAGTGTGCCCAAAACCTGTGGTGATGGGCAAGCCATAAGATTCCCATTCTACATCCAAGACAAGCAAAACTACTCTTGTGGCTACCCTGGATTCAACCTCTCTTGCAACAATAATGGCCATCCAACTATCCTCATATCCAATATCAATTACACCATCCATGAAATTTTCTACCAAAACGAGACGGTTAGAGTCTCAAACTCTGCCTTCTCCAATCCAAACTCCAGTTGTATACCTTCTATAAACAGCATATCCCTTCCGGGTAGCCGGTTCGATCTAGCACCAAACCAAACCAATCTTTTTTTGTTTTATAATTGTAACTCTTCGGTGCATGAGAGTTGGCCTTCAGAGTTTTATCCTAGTTGTTATGGCGAAAACGACGCCGTTCTGGTTCTGTCTGGACAGGACCCGAAGCTGATCAGCAACGTATCAATGGAGTGCAAGTATTCGGTTCTAGCACCGGTTGAAGCTTATGGAGGTGGGATTGCAGAGTCGTTGAGAAATGGGTTTGTGCTAAAATGGAAAGCCAGCAACTGTAGCATTTGCGAGGATAGTGGAGGGAACTGTGGGTTCGATGATATTATGTATCATTTCAAGTGCTTCTGCCCAGATAGGCCTTATGCTTGGAGCTGTACTAATACTACTCGTCTTGAGTATCTTCCTGGTCAGTTTTTCTCTCTAGAAATTTCTCTTTCTCAGTCTAGTCTTAGGCATTATTATGAAACATTTGAAACTTTTAATGTCCATTGCCCAAATTTTAGAGAATGAGTTATTTTCTAAAAGTTATTTTCCATAAAAAAAAAATCTCATTTTCCTATGTTTAGTAATTACTTTAAATAAGTTGAAAAATAATCTTCTAACTTCTCTTATTTAACTTGTTGTAAAATAAAGTAGTTTTCTAAAAAATACTTAACAGAAAATAATCTCTAAAAATAAGTTTTACTTTTTCTGTTGACTAAAGATAATTTTCCTTTAACTTTTTTTTTTTTATACTACCAAACACTGAAAAACACAAAAAACTATCTTCATAAAAGATTTTCCATCGAAACAAATAGAGCATTAGTTTATCAATGAATAGTCTTGATATAAAAAAATGTCTTTAGAAAATGTGGGGTGGAAGTCAATATCATACAATTACTATTATAAGGTATTAGGTTTAGTTATTCTCCGTCTTCAAATTTCATGACCGAAGGTGGTTGGTCTAGTGGTGATGGGCTCACTTCTAAGGAATTGGGAGGTAGATGTCCTAGGTTCAAAACCCGTGATGGAAAGTGCTTGTGAAATAACTCCATGCTCTTAACTTATACTCAGTAATATCATCGATGGAGTTGGGTGTTTAGCTATGGCTCATTCGAATCCCCTGCTCTTGTAGGCCCAAGTCTAGCGGGTAAAGTGTTACTATAATCACACCTAGATGAACAAATCTACAAAACAAACCCCAAGCCTACAGTACCACTCCACAACCCACAATCCACCACCACCCACATCTCACCCCCACCAAATCCAATTGTATACCTTTTATAAATAGCATATCCCTTCCGAGTGGCTAGTTTGATCTAGCACCAAACCAAACCGATCTATTTCTGTTTTATAATTGTAGCTCTTCGGTGCATGAGAGTTGGCCTTCAGAGTTTTATCATAGTTGCTATGGCGAAAACGACACTGTTCCAGCCCTGTGTAGATAGGATCCGAAGCTGAGCAACGTATCAATGGAGTGCAAGTCTTCAGTTCTAGCACCAGTTGAAGCTTTTGGAGATGGGATTGACTTTGGAGAGTCGTTGAGAAATGGGTTTGTAGCTAACCTTGTGACACTTCTAGCCATATTAGTAGTCTTAAATTCACAATTTTTGTGGCAAAAAAAAATGTAAATCTCAAATAGGAATGAGTGAAAAATTATAACACTAAACCAAAAAAAAAAAAAAAAAAAAAGCCTCATCGCATGCACGAAACGCGTGTGATGAGACTAGTTAAGTACTAATAATTTTTTTTAAAGAATATTACTTTCTTTTTATTCAATAACTGATTATTCTCATCAAAATTTGTGTGTGCTCGTGCGAGCACACGTGTGTTTTAGTGGTTCCTAATAGATTTGCTTCAATTGGTTCTCCTGATTCAAAATTTATAAATTTAGGTTACGAGTCATAAAAGTAACTACTTTGCAATGAAAACTATATAAGAGACATGAGCTGGTTTTCATAGTGCCTGTGTAAGGCTGCTAAGATTTCAAAGCATGCCAATTTAGCTACGTCATTTTGATATTTTCTGTTTAACTAACAAAATTTTTGCATGGATCTTGCTGCAGGGAATAACAAAAGGGTACTAGTGATAGCATTAGGTAAGATGCCTCTTCAATCATACTTCTTGTTGCAATTGATATTCACTTATGCTTGGACAGTATATGGAAATTAAATTATTCCATCTTAAAAGTGACATTTGTTTTTTCAACACATCTAAGGTACAGTTCCAAGCCATTATGATTTTCTCCTTGACTGGGTATGGCTAACCATCAAAGCTATACTGCAGTTATTTTTTATCTCATACAATGATAAGTTTTCAAATAACTTCTATTTTAGTTTTGGTCATGACTCCACTTGCCTATTTTTTTATCATTCAAAAGGACGTGCTTGTATTATACAGAATCCATAAGAAGACTTCTAAAACTTGTCCTCAAAATTTCAACTACAATGATGCATAAATTTCTTCATTGACCTACAATAGATAAATTTCACAATTCATGATTTTTCTCCAAGGCAACCAGTCTGCCTGTCAATCAAAACCTCACTACTCTATTTTGCCTAAGGTAACCCAAGTCCCATGCCAAGCCAATCTGTCATTTTTCTTCTTCATTGTTAGTCTGTTGTCAGTGACACCACAGGAAAATGTAAATTTTATAAGGTTCAAGAGATCTCAAGGGATAATTCGAGGTACTCTGTTTTATGCGCTGCATAACTTTGTGGTTTCTATTCTTTGATTACAGTCACTTCATTTGCTGGAATTGGAGTTCTGGTCGTTATAATCTGCTACTTCTGTGGAAAGTTCTCATCTAAGAAAATTATTTATTTTTGGAAGAAAAAAACTTTAACCTATCAGAGTGTAGAGGCCTTTCTAAGGAAAAATGAACCACTAGCAATTAGAAGATACAGTTATTCAGATATAAAGAAAATGACTAACTCCTTTAAGGATAAATTAGGACAAGGGGGCTATGGTGGTGTATACAAGGGAAAGTTACAAGATGGTTGTTTTGTGGCTGTGAAGGTTTTGAAAGAATCAAAGGGCAATGGAGAGGAATTCCTTAACGAGGTTGCAAGCATTAGTCGGACCTCCCATGTTAATATTGTCACTCTTATGGGTTTTTGCTATGAAGAATCTAAAAGAGCTCTCATTTATGAGTTTATGCCAAATGGATCTCTTGAAAAATTCATATATAAAGAAAATCCCTCAAATGCTGACCGTCAATTGGGGTGGGAAACATTATACAAGATTACAGTTGGCATTGCTCGAGGATTAGAGTACTTACATAGAGGTTGCAACACACGAATCTTGCATTTTGACATAAAGCCTCACAACATTCTTTTGGATGAAAACTTTTGTCCAAAAATTTCTGACTTTGGCCTTGCAAAAATATGCCCTAGAGAAGAGAGTGTCATATCAATGTTGGGAGCAAGAGGAACTGCAGGATATATAGCTCCAGAAGTAATTTGTAGAAATTTTGGTGGGGTCTCCCATAAGTCAGATGTCTACAGCTATGGCATGATGGTTTTAGAAATGGTTGGGGGACGAAAGAATATTGATGTTAGTGTTGATCGTGTCAGTGAAATATATTTTCCACACTGGATTTACAAGCGCATTGAACTTGATGAAGAACTAGGACTGCAAGGCCTCATTAGCAAAGAGGATGAAGAAATTGCAAAGAAGATGATAATAGTGAGTTTGTGGTGTATACAGACTGATCCCTCTAGCCGACCATCAATCAGTAAAGTGGTGGATATGTTGGAAGGAAGCCTGGACTCCTTGCAAATTTCTCCCAAGCCTTTCTTGTCTTCCCCACCAAGAACAACTGTAGATTCTTCTACTGCAACAATGTCATTATGAAATGCATCTCTGTTCTGCATTTTTTTAATCTGTTGTAGATGGTAATGACCATCTTTGTGAACTATATTGATATTGGAATTGTAGATGAACATCCTTTTATGATTACCTACAATATGAATTTCTGGCATTGTGGCTTCGACTATGAATTAGCAATGCTGCAAGTCTACCAGTAGTAGTCGTCATGTATGTCTTAACAATATGGTACCTATACTAAAATAAGATAGTTCTATAAGTTGAAACTAAAAGGAAAGCGTTTGAAAATTGTTAAAAGAAAACCTTTAGGAACCAAAATAATTGACAGCACAAACGACCCAAATTGTGTTACAGGTAAAGCCTTAAAAGTTTATATACTTCCCTGTGGTTGATACGAATAAATTAAAAGTATACAACAAAGCAAGGAAATTTTTATTTTATTTTATTTATTTTTGGGGAAGGAGGGGAGGGACTAGAAGATGAACATATTCTGCCGCTAGTGCTTAAAGAAACTATTCTGCTTAATCTTCTAGAGGGCCTCATGTCTTAAAGAAACTAGAAGATGAAACTTATTTCGGAGTTTTTTATGCCTCAAAAACTCAGCTCATGATGCCAGCTTGAAATGATCTAGATCTCGAGACCCTTAAATTCGTAAGTGATCTTGAAGAAAGAAGAGATAACACTTTTGAAAATATTATTGATATTTAGAACTTCATTTCTGTTTTACATTTTGGAAGCTTATTTGATAGCTTCACAAAACTAATTTTTCAAGAAAAAATATTATTGAAGATATTGTAATTGATACAATACTATAATAGGACTTTATTTTTATTAACAAACCCTTAAAACATCTAGAATCAAGAAAATATAGTCATCTCTCTTAAAATTACGAAAATTACACATAAATTCAAAAATGAACAAGCAATAAAAATTAAGCCCTGATCCCTCAAGCCGACCATCAATCAGTAAAGTGGTGAATATGTTGGAAGGAAGCCTCGACTCCTTGCAAATTTCTCCCAAGCCTTTCTTGTCTTCCACGCCAAGAACAACTGTAGATTCTTCTACTATAACAATGTCATTATGAAATGCATCTCTGTTCTGCATTTCTTTTAATCTGTTGTAGATGGTAATGAACATCTTTGTGAACTATATTGATATTGGACTTGTAGATGAACATCCTTTTATGATCACCTACAATATGAATTTCTGGCATTGTGGCTTCGACTATGAATTAGAAATGCTGCAAGTCTACCAGTAGTAATCGTCATGTATGTATTAACAATATGGTACCTATACTAAAATAAGATAGTTCTATAAGTTGAAACTAAAAGGAAAGCGTTTGAAAATTGTTAAAAGAAAACAGTTAGGAACCAAAATAATTGACAGCACAAAAGACCCAAATTGTGTTATAGGCAAAGCCTTAAAAGTTTATATACTTCCCTGTGGTTGATACGAATAAATTAAAAGTATACTAGAAAGCAAGGAAATTTTTTCTTTCTTTTATTTATTTATTTATTTTTGGGGAAGGAGAGGAGGGACTAGAAGATGAACATATTCTGCCGCTAGTGCTTAAAGAAACTATTCTACTTAATCTTCTAGAGGGCCTCATGGCTTAAAGAAACTAGAAGATGAAACTTATTTCGGAGTTTTTTATGCCTCAAAAACTCAGCTCGTGATGCTGGCTTGAAATGATCTAGATCTCGAGACCCTTAAATTCGTAAGCGATCTTGAAGACAGAAGAGATAACACTTAGAAAATATTATTGATATTTAGAACTTTACTTCCGTTTTACATTTTGGAAGCTTATTTAATGGCTTCACAAAACTTATTTTCATGTAAAAATATTCTTAAAGATATCGTACTTGATACAATAACATAATAGGACTTTATTTTTACTAACAAACCCTTAAAACACCTAGAATCAAGAAAATAAAATCATCTCTCTTAAAATTTCGAAAATTACACATAAATTCAAAAATGAACAAGCAATAAAAATTAAGCCCTGAATCTTTTTTTATATCAAACCCCCTCCACTTGAATAAAACTTGACCTCAAGTTAGTATGGAAATTGGAAATTGAAATCTTTCACTTCAAATAAAAAGATACTTTGAATGCTTGACAATGTTCAAAACCTGTTAAATTTATTTTCCACAATCTGCATAACTCAGAATTTCTTATTTTTACCCTTCAATTAGTTTTCCAGATTAACAAATAAATGACATAAAAAAGAAAGACAAGATCATATTAGAATTTTGGTGTAGTAAATATCAATGTAGGAAAAAAAGAAGAAAAGAAAAGTTAGTGTTAGTATGGTAAGTGAACAATACGGTATACATATATCACCTAGATAATAGTAATTTAGAGCACTATTGTATTTGTAATTGTAAAAAAGTGACAATAAGCTTATATGTAGTATAACATCCACTAGGAACAAATGGCTTAATCCGGGTGATCAAAATATTCCATATTTTCACTACCTTCTTAAAATTAAGCAATCAAAGAATTGTATCAAAGGTTTTCAGGATAATAAAAGAAAAAGATTGGAGGATGCAGAGCAAATTAAGCAGTTAGTAGTGGATTTCTACCAAGGACTACGTGGAACTCCAAATGCTATGCCATTGAGAATCAGAGTTCATGGCTATAAGCAGAGGCTACTGACTACGAAATTGAGTAGGCTCTATTCTTCACAGGAGATGATAAAGCCTCTGGACTAGATGGCTTCATTGCAAAAAAATTTCACGCTGGTCTAGCAGACTGTCAAACTTGATGTGGTGGCTGCCATTACATCCTATTGTCTATTCTAGGAAGCTTCTCTGAGGTAAACTCAACCCCTATTGCCTTTGTTCCTAAGGTCCCAAATCCCTCAACAATGGCTGACTATAGACTAATTGAATGCTGTAATGTAGCCTACAAATGTATTACTAAAATCCTTCTATAGACTCAAAGGTTGCTTGGGTTTCTCAGTAAGCTCTAATCAAACAGCTTTTATAAAAGGAAGAAACATCTCAAAAAATTTGTTGCTAGCCTATGAACTTGTAATGGGTTATCATAAGAATAATTCCCTTAGTACATGTGCCATCAAAGCTGATTTGAGGAAGGCTTATGTTTTTTGTCACTTTGTACTTTGTGACTATTTATCCTGATGTATTTGATAGCTGCTGCCTACCCAATTAATTTTGTTATCCAAGTGAGGAAGCTCATCACAAACACAAGCTAATTAATTGGCCTAAATGGGAGCATGATTGGCTATTTCAAGGTTCACAAGTGGGGCCACTTTCCCCTTTCTCTTTGTCATTGTCCTATGCAAAACAAGGTTCAGAAGAGTAGCCAATTCAAGATTCACCCTAATTGCAAGGATTTGAAGTTAACTCACCTAAGCTTACAGATGATCTTTTAATATTCGCTGCTACTGAATAATCCTCAATTAAATTAGTGACAGCAAGCCTTGAAGAGTTCCAGTACACATCTGGTTTGTCAATAAATCCCAACAAAAAGTGAAGTTTTCTTCTCAGTTGTACTGTGCCTCAGGCCATAAGAAGCACATCCTAGAAGCATTGTAATTTAAAGATGGGTTTTGCCTGTTAGATAAATCTTTCTAATTTGACCCCACACAAAAAAAAGTATATAATAGTGAACTCATTGGGCATGGCCACGACACCAATCATACCATGGGTTAAATGCTATCAATTCATGTATAAGGGGGAGAGTCGTATTGTTGACATCCAAGAGGTTGGTCTTGGTTCTGTATCTGCTGTTAGCTCTACATATGTTGATCTTGGTTCTGTATCCTTTAGCTGGGTCTATCTTGAAATGAATTCAGCGGCCCATGAACTAGCTAAATGGTCTCACAGTCAATTTTATTTTGGTAGTTTTACTGTTAAAGGTGTGATTGTAAAGGAGGCCGACCCTTTTGTGCAGTTTTCTTTTCTTCTTCAATAGTCCTTTATTCATTAAAAAAAAGTAATCCAAGAGGTTGGACCCGATAATTAGAGTTTAATTTACTTTCATTTTAGAAAGAACTTCTTAATTTTTATACCTGAATATTGGCTCTCTGTTTCACAGGAATTGGTACCCTCTTCATTTGGTAATCACTGCTTTGGGTTAATGCCCAAATCAAGACATCCTTTTGCCAACTAAGGCTTAGTGGCATTTGTTTGATCATTGTAGCTTCAAAATGTAGAAAGGTGGCATCAATTTTTTCATCCAACCAGCACCTAGAAATTGAATCAATCAAAGAACTAACCTTAGCTTTCCTTTGATGCTGTGTAAGACTATAGAAGTGACATGTGGATGAGATTTCAAAGGGAGTCAACTATTGAACCATATACAGACTGATTTGTCATTCCCATTTCAACAAGATGCTCTTCTTGGAAATTGTGACTTCAAGTTACATTCTATGTATGTGTAAATGTGTGTACAACAAAATGTGTGTAATAAGTTTTGCCCCTTTTGATAACATCTCTGTCTCTTTTAGAATACTCCTCCAAGTATAAGATGCTTTTGAACTCACCTTTCCCTCCATCACTGTTCCATTTGATAAAAGTTTTTCTTTAAAAACTTTATAAAACAAAGATTGATGATTATGAGGCCTCGTCATGTTTGTTAATGCTTATTATTATTATTATTAGTAGTAGTAGTAGTAGTACATAGTCATAGACCTATGTGATTGGTGAGAATAGATAATTAATATAATATATGATTTGTTCTCTTTAATTTGTGGAAGGTAATTTGTTCATAAAAATTAAACAATTTCTAAAATTATTTTCCATTTATTTATCTCTACAAATATATTATTTTATTATTTTCGACGTGTTTGATTGATATTATTCCTTTTTGAGGTGGTCAATATTTTTCTAATTATTTTATGGTGTGTTATACATATATATTTTTAGTACAACTAAACTCTTCAAGTTTCAAATATAATATTCAAATTTCTCATTCTCTTAAAGGAGGTTATAATGATAATCAAAAATCATTACAAATTTACATTTGATATTACTCAAATAGTTGACATACACATTTAAATACATAGTCAAAATTTTATTTTTATATAAATTCAAATTCTCACTTTCAAAATAACTAAGTATTAGTCAAACAAATATATATATATATATATATATATAAGAGTAATAGAGAAGAATAGTGATGGAGAACTCAAAAAAACACCACCTATTGTATTAACCAAAAATAGTGTTATAAATAGATACAATTATTCCCCAACTTAAAGTATAGTTGTAAAAAGGAATCATAGAGAGAGAGAGAGAGAGAGAGAGAGAGAGAGAGAGAGAGAGAGAGAGAGAGAGAGAGAGAGAGAGAGAGAGAGGAGTACAAGACCTTCGATGTTCGAAGCAATCTCTGTGGCTAATATTATACCAACTAGTCGCAAACCCACATTATGCGTGAGAATATATTATTACTTTGAAATTGTGGTACGATGTATAATATATTTTCTCTAAAAATCAAAAAAATTCTAAAAATATTTTTCATCTATCCATCTTTAAAAGTATATCATTTTAATATTTTGGGTGTGTTTGATTGAAATTATTTCTTTTTGAGGTGGTCCATATTTTTCTAAATTATATTATGGTAAGTTGTGTTTTCCTTTCTTTTTTTTTTTTTTTCTTACAACTAAATTCTTTAACTTTTTTACTAAAAAAAAAAAAAAATTCTTTAAGTTTCAAATACATTATTCAAATTTCTCATTTCTTAAATAAGATATCATAATAATCAAAATTCATCACAAAATTACACCTGATATTACTCAAATAGTTGAGAAACACATTCAAATACGTAGTGAGATTGTATTTTAATATAAATTCTAATTTTCACTTTCAAAATAACTAATTATTATATCAAACAAAAACCAAAAAAAAATCAAACAAAAGCTATGAGAGGAGGAGAGAAGACTTGTTATGGAGAACTCAAAAACACACATAAAATTGTATATTAGCCCAAAATAGTGTTATAAAAAAATATAATGATTCATCAACCTAAAGTTAAGTTGCAAGAAAGAATAAATAATTGAAAAAAATAATAATCACCTTTTTTGGGAGAGACCTGAATTTGATAAATTTATAGAAAATAAGATGAGAAGAAAAATAGTCAAAATAAAAGATATAGTCACGCCAAATTATTCAAGTCATGTTATGTAATTGAATAACATTATATTCTTATATTCTATCTTTATAATGCAATATGATAGCATTTTGACAATATAAAATAAATAAAAAAGGAAAAGAATAACAACTTGAAAACTCAAAATCAAAAAGTTTGGAGCGTGAAATTCAATTCAATCATATATATTTTTTGTAGTGGTATGCATCAACCTAAAGTAGAGTTTTAAAGAACACACAAATTTATTAACCTAAAGTAAATATATAAAACATAAAACAATACACACAAAAAAGAAAAAAATATACATGAGAGAGAGAGAGAGAGAGAGAGAGAGAGAGAGAGAGGGAGAATAATAGTAGAGTTCTAAAGAACATGAAAATTCATCAATATAAAGTAAATATACAAAAAATATTTAAATAAAAAAATACCAAAAGAAAAGAAAAACACGAGAAAGAGAGAGAGTAATAATCTTTTTGTGTGATAAAATATGTATAGAGTGAAAGAGATTAGCAAATTTATAGTAAGAGGATGGAGGTAAGAATAGTCAAAATAAAAGGAAGGTGAAGGGATAAAGGAAAAGTGATATTAATGTTAATAGTAGTGGAAGATGAAAAGGTAAAAGGGAATGAGAAAAGTTGGAGAAAATGTAACCGTAACCTACAAAATTAATAAATAAATAAAAAGAGTAAAAAAAAAAAAGAGAAATGGTTGAAAATAAATAGGTCATATGCAACAATAAATGTTCCGTAGCAACAATAAATGTTATGTTTCACCTTTTAGATATATATATATATATATATATATATATATATAGATAGATATAGATTAAGTACCTAGAATTGTTGAATGACTCGCATTCCAATAGATACGAAAATGAAACAATTTTGACTCTTTCCAACTCTTCATTGATCGCTTTTCCAATTATCACAATAATCGGAACTTGACAAATCTAGTATAGTCATTTTCCTAATAAATTACCTACTCTTCAATCAATTCAACTTCGCTAAATTGCCTGGCTAATATTATACCAAATAAGGACCTAGAATTGTTGAATGACTTGCTTTCCAATAGTTGCGAAAATGAAAGTCTTTCCTAGTCTTCATTCATCGCTTTCCCAATTATCACACCAACTAGACGTTGACAAAAAAACTTGTTTACTATTAACTTGTGATCACTAAATCTAATGAAGCTCAAATAGTCTTTAGCAAAAAAAAAAAAAAAAAAAGCTCAAATAGTCATTCCCTCATGTCATGTCTTAACAACAGTTTTACTTGTTTATAACTTTATATCTATAAAAATTTTGACTATTAGTTTTGGTACTTTGTGTTTTATGCACCTAGTATCAAGACGTAGTTTAAATATTTTTTTTAGCAAATTTTTTTAAATGGGGCAAGTCACGAGTTATCCGAGTTGGGTTGACCTGCAAAAAAATTAGGTCGGGTCATGGGTCAACCCGTTTTTTCTTAAGGTAAAAAAATAGAGTTCGGGTTAGGTATTTTTAGGGTCGAGTCGGGTTAGAAAATTTTGACCTGTATTACTATGTCTACTATTAACCACTGACTACTAAGTTTCACAGTGAGAAGCAAGTGTTGAAGCAGTTAAGTGGCATGGGTTGGATGGGTAATTTAGGAATCTTATGAAGTTGTAAATTTTGTTATGTACTTATTACAATGCTACTAAAATTATTTATTTTTCATTTTCATTTTTATGAAAAATGGATATATTAAAGAAAAAAGAGATGGAAATAGGGTCATTTCAATTACAAAGGGAAACTCATTGGGCTACATTATTATACTAACAATTTACATGCTAAGAGCATTCACATCAGCTCTTCTAAAAGTTTTGTCTATTTTACAAAAAGAACATAATTTTTCTATTTTACATAACCACTAAAAACACCCACGTTAGATTGTCTATTATACACTCACTTTTATTTAAATATTCATTTATTATTATCATTTTCACATTTACTTTAACTTCTATTCTCTCTCATCTCTCTGCTCTCTCATTTTTCTATATGTTATTTCCTCTTTGCGTTCTCTCATCTCAAATGCTTCTCTGCTCTCTGCTCTCTTTCATCGCCATTGTCTCTCTCTCAATTTGATCCACCATCCTCTACCCCTTTCTTGATCTAACACATCCAAGACCCAACTTTACTCTTTCGATCTTGATCAGCAACTTCACTCTTTTGATCCTTCAATCTTGATTGGCAACTCGCTCTTTCGATCTAATTAGCAACAATAATCATGAAACATGGGTTTTTTTGAGTTGAGGTGAAATGGGTTTTATGGGTTGAGGATAAGTGCTTTTGTGATTTTTCGTTGAATTTGGTCTGGATTTTTGTTGATTTTTGGTTGATTTTGATTTGATTTTCTGTTGATTATGGGTCAATTTTGTGTTTGGATTATAAGGTGTTGTAATGGGTCTTGTGGTGCTAATGATATTTGGGTGGTTTTGGGTTGCGGTGGTGGTGGTTGGGTGGTGGAGGTTGATGTTGGGTCTCTTCTTCTTCACGATAAGAAAGCCTGGGGAGAGAGTATGACAAGAGAGCAAAGGTGAGAGAAAAAAAAAGAATAAACAAAAAGATACAAAGCTATAGTAACCGCATAAATATACACAAGTATTGTAGCAACCTTCTATATTTACAAAAGTTTACAAGGTCAGATGCTGGTGCTTTTTGTGCTATATTGTGTAAATTTTATCATTTTTTTTTGTATTTTAGCATGGCTGATGCAATTGCTCTAAGGAACAAAAATGAAACACCAACCAAAAAGGGAGGACATAGCATCCTTCAATTTAGTGAAGAAGGAAGTTAGAAGCCAAGACGAGGAGGAGTGTAGGTTCAACAAGGATTCAATGACACTTTTGGAATCCCTTTAAAAAATAACATAAGTTTGATGGCTTGGAAAGTAGTGCGGGCAACTATGCAGTTTCCTATTCCCTGCCCCTGCCCTACTTTTAATTCAGGGCGGGTTTGTTTTTACCCATCCCGTTCTAGTGGGTACCCGTAGGTACCCATCCTGCTACACGCAATTTATATAAATATATATATATATATATAATTTATTAAAAGCTTATTTTGAACACATTAAATTAAAACTCATAAAACATTAAAAACCAAGTTCTAGCATTATAAAACTTTCTCAAAGCATAACAATACAAAAATAATAGTAATAAGAAATACAAAATAATTCAAACATATATAGAACAATTAAAAAAATATAAACAACATAAATACTAAAACATAAAAGTATAAATTCAATAATATAGTAAAAAAAAATCATAAATTTAAAGTTAGAAAGCTAAAAACACACATATTTCTTAAAAAAGAAAACCTATAAAATATTTTTTTCATTATTTAAATATAAACGGGTAAATATGGGCCGAAATGTTAACTCCCATCCCTCCCCATTATTATGCAGGGTGGGTAAAACCCGTTCATTAGAAATGGTTGAGGAAAGAACCATGGGTTCGGGATGGAGTGGGCAAAGACAGCATCTCCAAAGTCCAAACTCATTATGGCATGACGCCGCTCTTAAAGAAGAGTGGGGCCAGATTGCAACATGAACCAAACTTAGCCCAACCAATTTTACGAGGGGACCAAGAAATAACTGATTGATTTGGATTTGAGGACAGTGGGTCAAGTTGGCAGTTGCAAAACTTTCAAACTTAAAGAGATTCAATGCATGGGAGGAATTATGGAGGGGCTGAAGAGATTCAATGCATGGGAGGTGACCCACACTCGCAGGAATGGTAACAAAGCTGCTCACATCTTGGCTAGGCAAGCCAAATTTCTGAATGAATGTAATATTTGGGTAGAAGATATTCCACCCAAAATAGTTGATCAAATTCAAATCGATGTAGCCCAGTGTAATCTTTTTTCCAGTTAATGAAAGTATTGAAAGAGTGATTATCCCAAAAAAAAAAAAAGATTGCAACATGAAGATCAATCTTAGCCCAACCAGTTTTACGAGGGGACCAAGAAATAACTGATTGATTTGCATTTAAGGACAGTGGGTCAAGTTGGCAGTTGCAAAACTTTCAAACTTAAAAATATCTAAGTTGTCAGAACTCAGAAGCAGCCTCAAAGGCATTCGACCGCCTTATCTTATGTCTCTACTATTTTAATCCCTTCTCCACTTCCCACCCCCCAAACCCTCATTCAGGCATTCGGTCACCATATTATAATAATCTTTCTCTGTATATCTCTATCCTCCACAATTTCAAGCTCCACAAATGCGTCAAATATACTTCATGCCCTGTTTCCTTTCTCGTTGTCACCATATTATTATAATCTTCTTTTCCCTTGTCCCAAAAAAATTCTTAGGTGCTGTGGACCCATACTTCCAAACCTGCAGTGTGCCCAAAAACTGTGGTGATGGGCAAGCCATAAGATTCCCATTCTACATCCAAGACAAGCAAAACTCCTCTTGTGGCTACCCTAGATTCGACCTCTCTTGCAACAATAATGGCCATCCAACTATCCTCATATCCAATAACAATTACACCATCCATGAAATTTTCTACCAAAACGAGACGCTTAGAGTCTCAAACTCTGCCTTCTCAAATCCAAACTCCAATTGTATACCTTCTATAAAAACCATATCCCTTCGGGGTGGCCGGTTCGATCTAGCACCAAACCAAACCAATCTTTTTTTGTTTTACAATTGTAGCTCTTCCGTGCATAAGAGTTGGCCTTCAGAGTTTTATCCTAGTTGTTATGGCGAAAACGACACCGTTCTGGCCCTGTCTAGACAGGACCCGAAGCTGATCAGCAACGTATCAATGGAGTGCCAGTCTTCGGTTCTAGCACCGGTTGAAGCTTATGGAGGTGGGATTGCAGAGTCGTTGAGAAATGGGTTTGTGCTAAAATGGAAAGCCAGCAAGTGTAGCATTTGCGAGGATAGTGGAGGGAACTGTGGGTTCAATAACATTACATATCATTTCAGGTGCTTCTGCCCAGATAGGCCTCATGCTTGGAGCTGTAATACTACTCGTGGTCAGTTTTTCTCTCTAGAAATTTTTATTTCTTTTTGGTAATAGGAATTTCTCATTCTCAGTCTAGTCTTAGGCATTATTATGAAACATTTGAAACTTAGTGTGCGTTTGGATCCGGCTGATGCGTTTGCGTTTGCGTCTTTTTTTTTTTTTTTTTTTTCCTACTGCACGCGTTCTGTGCATGAACAGTAGCCGAAATTATTGACTTTTCAGCCAATTTTCAGCACACCAATGGGTCCCGTGCACTGTTCACGGGACCTACAAACTTCACTTTTTAGCAACTTTTCATTAAAAATGGGTCCCACGGTACTATTTACATATTTAAAAATTATTTTGCTACAATATTTTTCAGTTTCAACAGTATCCAAACGGACCCTTAATGTCCATCGCCAAATGTGTCGCATGCTAGGCTTAGCATATCCACCTGTTTTTAAAAGTGGTTGACGATCCTATCAGGCAAAAAAGAAAAGACTTTTGACTAGGGGTGGCAAATGGGTGAGTTGGGTCATAAATGGGTTGGGTGTGTAATTACCTATTTATCCATTTATGACCCGTTTATATATAAATTAATTATCCATTATCCGCCCAACCCATTTAATTTGTAACCCATCCATTTAACCCATTTAATTAGTGGGCAGTGAAACAACACTGTGAGAAAATGAAATCTAATAGGACAAGAGAAAGTCCATCAAAACAAAGGAAGATAGTGATTCCACCGCCACCGATCTCTCCAAGTCCCAAGACTTCGTCGCCGGTGATGGCACCACCACCGTCGTTGTCATCGTCGGTGCTCTCCTCTGTCAGTGCCTCTCTATGCTCTCCCACGGTATTCACCCTACAGTTATTTCCGATTCTCTACATAAGGCCGCTCTCAAAGCCGTCGATGTCCTCACCGCCATAGTCGTCCCCATCGAGCTCTCCAATCGCGAGTCTCTCATCAAGTCCGCTTCCACTTCTCTCAAGTCTCAACAGCAAGGTCGTTAGTCAGTACTCTAGTCTCCTCGCTCCGCTCGCCATTGATTCCGTTCTCTCCGTAGTCGATCCAGCGAAACCCGATATCGTTGATCTCCGAGATGTCAAGATCGTGAAGAAACTCGGTGGTACCGTGGACAATATTGACGCTCTCGGAGACCTTTTGGTCCTTCCCGACGAAACCGTCTGTGCTATTTTTGGTTTTGTGTTTGTTACAAGTCTGTTTGAATGATGAGAAAATGTAGGAATTTTTTTTTTTTTTTTAAATTTGACTGAGGGCCGAATGTTTTAGGTATAAGAAGGTTATATTGTTTATTTAAGTTTTAGATTTTAGACAAGTTTAGTGGGTTTTTGTGGATTTATTTAAATTTAAATTTTAGATGAGTTTAATGGTTATTAGTGGATTTATCCATTTAAACCCATCTAATTAAATAACCAAATGGGTTTTACCCATTTAACCCAAATATTCAAATGGGTTCGGTTACGACTTATACAAATAAGGTGGGTAATGGGCGGGTTCATGGATTTGGATAAAAATTGCCACCCCTACTTCTGACTGATGAGTCTAAAATTATGAAGAACAGTAGAACAGTAAATTTTAGTGGAGGATGAGCTTTATAGAAACTTCTTATTGCAATTTCAATTCCTTTTGTCAAATGGTTTACAATGAGTTAAACACTAAGTTGCACTGACACAGACACGGGTACGGACATAGTGGGGTATGGCAATTTTTGAAAAATAAAGATACGACACGGTGTGAACATGACAATGGGTAAGTCAATGTCAAAAAAGTCTGACAAAACGACTTAGTGTTCTAATGAATGCCGCGTCGTGAAAAGTTCTCCAAGAAGTCTGATTTGGCCTTCTCATCACGGAACCAGAGATGAGAGGGAGTGGGGTCAGATGGAGAAGAAGAAGAAGAAGATGCCCCGGAATGAAGAGGGTTCCGAGACGAAGTAGACTTACGTTTAGGTGCCATAGAGTAGACTAACGTATGAGGGGGAGAGAGAGAGAGAGATAATCAGAAAAGTACCAAGCAGTTTTTAATATCAAATGATAAAAACAGGAAGGTACGTATGCGTGAAAATGCATGAACATGTGACATGCTAAATTAAATGCATTATGGGCTCAGCTCAATCCAAACCTACTAGCACACAACATAGCAACAAAGTAAACACACATCTAAATGCATGAAACATTGTTATAATGTGAGTGTGATGCAATGCATGAAGTTTAAAGTTCATTTGAACAAAAACCCATCCCAAAATTTTAACAAAAACTCAAAAGTTTTGAAAAATCTCAAACAATTTCAAAAACCCCAAAAGTTAGGTCAAAGATCATGTAAATGCATGATAAAGAGGGAGAAAGAATCATACCAGATGAAGAACAAAGATCTTGAGACCAAAAATGAAGTGAGGAAGATGAAAAGCTTGAGTTTTCGGTGTTTGGGAGTGAGAGAAGAGAGAAGCTACCAAGAGAGATTGAAGGAAAATGGATCTGAAATCGCGAGGCATGAATTTATAGAAACTTCATAATCTTCAATCGATCGAGAGCTATCAAGCTTTAAAAGAGGCATGTTTTAGCTATCAAACAGCTAACGAGGAGCTATCGAGGATCTGTCCAAGAATGTATTGACCCCTTGTGATGACTTAATTGATTAATTAGCCAATTTTATTAATTAATCAAATTAACATGCAAGTTGCGTGGTAGCACAAACAAATCACCAATTAAACTAAATATGCAGCGGAAATTAAATTGACACGGTGATTTGTTTACGAATAGGAAAAACCTATATGGCAAAAACTCCACTAGGTGATTTTAAAGTCATCAATCCCGAGAATCCACTATTATCAAAACAAGCGGTTCTAAGTAAAGGAATCTCAATACCTTATACTAACCTACAGTTGAACCCTTACCCCAATACCCAATTGGACTTGTTCTGTAGTGACAATCTCTCCTTTCAATGCATGGCTCCCAATACGTGACTAACCAATTGCGCGGATCCCAATACGCGACTTAATCACCAACTTGAGAAGAATGTTGGATGCAAAGTTCTTCAGTTCATCACACGATGAAGATCAAGAAGCTCCTTGGTCACAAAACCCTAAGGTATACAAACACAGCAGCTTCTTCAAGAGAAAGATGAACTAGGGCAAAATCTGTCTCAGGTCACAATTTGCATAAACAAAACTTTGCTTCACACTTGTGCAACTTGTGTAACCTTTGACAGCCCTCAAAATAATCTTTATGTATGTTTAGGGTTGTGAGAAAAGAAAGCCTAAACACATACTCACGGATTGGATGAAAAACAACTCTGAAAAACTGAGTTTCATAAACCTCGATGAATGGCCATCTATCGAGCTAGCTGTCGAGCTTTAAAATCCAGCACTTTCTCACTTGATTCTTGGACAAACTTGCATGGCTTTAACACTTGAACTTGAAACCTTCTTGAAGCATTAAACATATCCTAAATCTACCCAATTACAAGTAAAATACGTTTTGTCAAAGAATTAGCCAATTACATAAAATGTTGACATATGTTCCTGACATTGAATCACAAATGTCCTAACAAAATTCTAAAGAACACATAAATACATCAATCTAAAGTAGAGATACAAAAAATAAAAAATTCACACAAAAATAAAATGAGAGAGAGAGAGAGAGAGAGAGAGTAATAACCTTTTTCATGTGAGAAAATATGTATAGAATGGGATAGAGAATGTCATATTTATAGTAATAGAATGAGGATAAAAAGATTCAAAATAAAAGGAAGAGAAAGAGATAGATGAAGAGTGACATTTAGGTTGACAATAGTAGAGAGATGAAAAAGTAAATGAAAAGTCATGATTGGAAGTAGTGGAGAGAAGTGAGAAATAGGTAGTTGATGTGGTCGATGATGTGGCTCAACAGAATCATAGAAACAATAAATGCTATACTTCAGCTTTTAGATATACTAGTTGCATACCTACGCATTGCGCATAAATTACTATTTTAGTCCCTAGACTTTGTAAAGATTTTTTTTTTTTTAAAGTTAGTTTTATCATATTTTTTTATAATCTTGTTTATAACGTTTCTTACCATTATCATATATTTATTGGTTGATGATTTGCATAACATAGACATCAAATAAGATGTAGAATTGTTCATTAGATTTTTTTAAGTCCTCGTATGTGTGTGTGTGTGTGTGTGTGTGTGTATAGGTTAAATGAAATGTCAAAAAATGAGATTATAAAATTTTCCACCTTTATTTCTAATATAATTTCCCTAGTTAGAGTTTGATTAGTTTTAAGTTTAAATTTTGTATTGTTATATATAATTGTTGATTATTGATTTAATTAAGTGAATGTAATAGTTGATTTTATTGCACTATAAAGTTTTCAATGTCTTCCATATAGTCATTTCTATTTTATTTCTTCCATCATTTATTCTTGATTACTTTGTATGTTCCCTCGCTAGTTGTAGTTTTTATAATTATCAATAAGAAATAGATAGCATGGATGACTTAAATAGTTATAGATGTAGTTACGTTAGTGGTAAATCAAAGGGTTTTTTTTTTTTTTTTCCTTCTAAATTTTCAAGGAAATATGAAAGACATTTCTCTAGTTTGGTCTCAATCAATTAAGACATCCATAATCTCTTAACAGAAGTAATAATGAGCATTAAAGTTTTTTAATATATGAAGCAGTTATGTTAGTGGTATGTCAAAGTTTAAAAAAAATATATTAAAAAAATTCCCAGGAAATGTAATAGGCCTTTTTCTGAAAAAAGAAATGGCAACTTTTTGAATTGTAGAAATATGATTGTTTTAATTACCTTGTTTATAGACTTCATTATTAAGTTATAATCATCTAAATTATAGTAGACCACACAAGATAAATATGTATAGATGATTTTTTATTATTTTTCATGAATCATTATTTCATTGTTTACTTATAAACATCTCAATTAAAGTTTTTTTTTTTTTTTTTAAATCTGAATTAAAATAGATGAATATGTAGAGGTAAAATTATATGAAATGTTAAAATTACTCAAGATAAACGTTTAACCACTGGTAGATATATGTTTTTTGAAGACTAAAAGTTTGCTTGATTGCTTTACTTGGAACTATATAACTATGCAAATATTGTTGCGAATGGTTCCATCATTTGCAAATTATCAAGTTTGGTGGCCTTACATGAACTCCTATTTTGCGACAACTTTTTTAAAATTTTTTTTTTCTTTTTGCTGAAACAACTTAAGAATATTAAAACTTAAATTATCACATGTAGTAAGTATAAAACACGTCAGTGATATGTAAAATAGAAAGGTTTAAATTTTTAAAAAGCTTTTTTAGTAGATTGTAATATAAAACTTTTTTTTTTCAATTTTTTGTTTGTACCTTTTCCCATAAGATCAATACTGTTGTTGGCATCCTTTAAAGATGATACATAATATTTTTGAGAAGAAGAAGAAGAAGCAGACACGATGCTAACACATAATATAAAATTATTAAGTTTACATGATTTAAGTTTGTGGCAAAAAAAATTAATATATCTATGATAAAGGTTTTTATTTAAATGATATTTAGTAGTCCATATTTTTTTAGTCTTGATTCAAAAAATCCATTCTCAATAGCCTTATAAAACAACAAATTGCTCAATCTATATGCCTAGACACATTCAAAGAGTGCTATCTAAATTATAAATTATATGACCCTTTATCACACAAATATTTTGATTCTCCTAATGTATGGTAAGGGAAGGCAAGTGTCTGTCTAGCCATTTTCTTGATTTGTGCTACATAAGTATGCAGGATGTGATTGAATTTAAATGTTGAATAAAATAGGATAAGAAAAAAAAAGTAAAAATAAAATATATAACAATAAACGTCAAATTATCCAAGTCATTCTATGTAATATAATAACATTATATAATTCTATACTATATGTATAATGCATGTAGGGGCAGGATTTGGAGCCCAAGCCCAAATGTATGGAATCCTGGTCTAATAAGCCCAATACAATGAATTTTGTAGAGTATGGGTCAAAGAACTAGGTCTAGATGAATTGGGCAATGGTTAGCATGGAGTTAAAGATCAATCAAACACAAATAAAGGCTATTATTGCCAAAGGACATTCGGTTCAAGGAGACCAGAATTTCACGTATATAGATCACAATATTAAAATTGTTTAACATGCTACAGTATTCTCTCTCACTCTTTTTCTGCCTCCTCCTTCATGGGAGCTCTTCCACATTATATAGCTCTTTTCTGATCATCTGGACCTTACACTTGTTGATTATCTGGATCCCCACTTGAGTACCCGTTCCATCAGACACCCCTTTCAGCCATCTGTGAGTTGTGGCAACCAAGGCAGCACTGTTTAGGGGTCTTCTCCACATTAATGCGGCTAGAAAAGTAGTTGCGGTACATTTAATGTGATGGTAGCAGCTTTTCCTTAGATAATTTGAGTTTTCCTCCCTCTCACGTGTTTATAGGGCGCATCTCAATCACTAGAGTACACACTTGGTCTGCATTTTCCGTGTCCGAGGAGGAGTTCCTCCTCGGACCTTCTTCCTTTTGTCCCCCACTGATGAGACTTGTAATGTGGATCATCTAAGTCATATTCTCCTCCTCGGACAAGGCCCAAGGCCCAATATATTATTTTAGGCCCTAGCCTCTACAATGCAGTAGGATAATATTTAATAATCAGAGAGAATAGAAAAGATAACAACTTAAAACACCAAATTAAATCTCATTAACCCAAAGTAGAATTCTAATTAATACAAAAACTCATCAACCTAAGTACAAATGCAACAAAAAAAAATGAAAAACAAATTTAGAGAGAGAGAGAGAGAAGTAACCTTTTTTGTGTGAGAAAACTATGCATAGAATGAAAAAGTAAATGTCAAATTTATAGTTTTTTTTTTTTTTGAGGGAGAAGTAATATGTTAAGAATAAGAAGAGACAAAATAAAGAAAGATACAAGGATAGAGAGTGAATGATATTTAGGTAAAAAGTAGTGGGGAGATGAAGAGGTAAAAGGGAGGAAGAGTTTTGAAAAATTAATAATAAAAATAATGGTTAAAAGATATTTTAATATTTAAATAATGGAGTTTTTAAGTTACCTTATTAGATGAGAAAATGTTTTAAAAAATATATAAGAAAAATTAGAAACAAAAAAGTATAATGACATGGCTGCTGAGGCGACTCAATCGGAGTATAGCAACAATAAATATTACGCTTCAACTTTTAGATATATACACAAAATTAAATTACATTAACCTAAAGTTGAATTATAATTAACACAAAAATTCATCAACTAAGTATGGATGCAATAAAAATAAAAAAAAATAAAAAAATAAAAACAAATTGAGAGAGAGAGAGAGGGAGAGAGAGAAGTAACCTTTTTTGTGTGAGCAAACTATGCCTAGAATGAAAAAAAAAATCAAATTTATAGTAATATGAGGAAGATAAAAGAATAGAGAATGAATGATATTAAGGTAAAAAATAGTAGGGAGATGAAGAGGTAAAAGGGAGGGAGAGTTTTGAAAAATTAATAATAAAAATAAAGGTCAAAAAAATATTTTAATTTTTAAATAATGGAGTTTTTAAGTCACCTTATTAGATGAGAAAATGTTTTAAAAAATATATAGGAAAAATTAAAAACAAAAAAGTATAATGATGTGGCTGTTGAGGTGGCTCAACTGGAGGGTAACAACAATAAATGTTACGTTTCAGCTTTTAGATATATATATATATATATATATGTATATATATGCAGTTGTCGTTACATGGCATTTCATCATCTAATATGAATTATAAGTCCATCAATTGAATAAATGGTGGGATTCCCTATTTATTTAGAAAGGGGAGTATCACAGCGTTAAGTACTAATAATTTTTCCAAAAGAAAATTAGGGTATGTTTTGTAACTGTTTTTTCCTCTTATTTTCTATTTCTAAAAACAATTTTCTATTTTTGAGACTTAAAAACTTGTTTGGCAACCCAAAATAGTCAGAAAACAAAAACTGTTTACAAAACTGATCAATTTGTGAAGGGAACTGAAAACATGCAAAATGCTATTTTCAGTTTTTAATTTTCAAAAGTCAATGAAAGCATGCATTTAATTTAATGAATCTATCTCATTTAATGAGTTAGCATTAGAGTTCAAATCCTAATAACAAAATATTTTAGTATTTTTTTTGTTTTTTCTTCAAAAAACTATCTTTTTAATTTTAACTAACCAAACATGTTTTTTATTTCAAAAATACAAGAAAAATTTTTTTTCTTTATATTCCCAAAAAAAAGTTTTTTAAAATAGAAAACAAAAACTGTTACCAAACATAACTTAACTTACTTTTTATTTGATAACAAATTATTCTCATCAAAATTTGTATGTGCGTGCACACGAGCTAGCACCCGTGTGTTTTAGTGGTTCCTAATAGATTTGCTGCAACTGGTTCTCCTGATTCAAAATTTATAAATTTAGGTTACGAGTCATAAAAGTAGCTCCTTTGCAATGAAAACTATATAAGAGACATGAACTGCTAAGATTTCAAAGCATGCCAATTTAGCTGCGTCATTTTGATATTTTCTGTTTAACTAACTCAATGTTTGTATGGATCTTGCAGCAAGGAATAACAAAAGGGTATTAGTGATAGCATTAGGTAAGATGCCTCTTCAATCATACTTCTTGTTGCAATCGTTATTCACGTGTGCTTGGACAGTATGTGGAAAATTAAATTATTCCATCTTAAAAGTGACATTTGTTTTTTCAACACATGTAAGGTACAGTTCCAAGCCATAATGATTTTCTCCTTGACTGGATATAGCTAACCATCAAAGCTATACTGCACTTATTTTTTATCTCATACAATGATAAGTTTTCAAATAACTTCTATTTTAGTTTTGGTCATGGCTCCATTTGCCTATTTTTTTATCATTCAAAAGGATGTGATTGTATTATGCAGAATCCATAAGAAGACTTCTAAAACTTGTCCTCAAAATTTCAACTACAATGATGCATAAATTTCTTCATTGACCTACAATAGATAATTTTCACAATTCATGATTTTTCTCCAAGGCAACCAGTCTGCCTGTCAATCAAAACCTCACTACTCTATTTTGCCTAAGGTAACCCAAGTCCCATGCCAAGCCATTCTTTCAATTTTTTTCTTCATTGTTAGTCTGTTGTCACCACAAGAAAATGTAAATTTTATAAGGTTCAAGAGATCTCAAGGTATAATTTGAGGTACTCTATTTTATGCGCTGCATAACTTTGTGATCTCTATTATTTTATTACAGTCACTTCATTTGCTGGAATTGGAGTTCTGGTGGTTATAATCTGCTACTTCTTTGGAAAGCTCTCATCTAAGAAAATTATTTATTTTTGGAAGAAGGGAACTTTAACCTATCAGAGTGTAGAGGCCTTTCTAAGGAAAAATGAACCACTAGCAATTAGAAGATACAGTTATTCAAATATAAAGAAAATGACTAACTCCTTTAAGGATAAATTAGGACAAGGGGGCTATGGTGGTGTATATAAGGGAAAGTTACAAGATGGTTGTTTTGTTGCTGTGAAGGTTTTGAAAGAATCAAAGGGCAATGTAGAGGAATTCCTTAATGAGGTTGCAATTATTAGTAGGACCTCCCATGTTAATATTGTCACTCTTATGGGTTTTTGCTTTGAAGAATCTAATAGAGCTCTCATTTATGAGTTTATGCCAAATGGATCTCTTGAAAAATTCATATATAAAGAAAATACCTCAATTGCTGACCGTCAATTGGGGTGGGAAACATTATACAAAATTGCAGTTGGCATCGCTCAAGGATTAGAGTACTTACATAGAGGTTGCAACACACGAATCTTGCACTTTGACATAAAGCCTCATAACATTCTTTTGGATGAAAACTTTTGTCCAAAGATTTCTGATTTTGGCCTTGCAAGAATATGCCCTAGAGACGAGAGTGTCATATCAATGTTGGGAGCAAGAGGAACTGTAGGATATATAGCTCCAGAAGTATTTTGTAGAAATTTTGGTGGGGTCTCTCATAAGTCAGATGTCTACAGCTATGGAATGATGGTTTTAGAAATGGTTGGGGGACGAAAGAATTTTGATGTTAGTGTTGATTGTGTCAATGAAATATATTTTCCATACTGGATTTACAAGCGCATTGAACTTGATGAAGAACTAGGACTGCAAGGCCTCATTAGCAAAGAGGATGAAGAAATTGCAAAGAAGATGATAATAGTGAGTTTGTGGTGTATACAGACTGATCCCTCAAGCCGACCATCAATCAGTAAAGTGGTGGATATGTTGGAAGGAAGCCTCAGCTCCTTGCAAATTTCTCCCAAGCCTTTCTTGTCTTCCCCACCAAGAACAACTGTAGATTCTTCTACTGCAACAATGTCATTATGAAATGCATCTCTGTTCTGCATTTCTTTTAATCTATTGTAGATGGCAATGAACATCTTTGTTAACTATATTGATATTGGACTTGTAGATGAACATCCTTTTATGATCACCTACAATATGAATTTCTGGCATTGTGGCTTCGACTATGAATTAGAAATGATGCAAGTCTACCAGTAGTAATCGTCATGTATGTATTAACAATATGGTACCTATGCTAAAATAAGATAGTTCTATAAGTTGAAACTATAAGGAAAGCGTTTGAAAATTGTTAAAAGAAAACAGTTAGGAACCAAAATAATTGACAGCACAAACGACCCAAATTGTGTTATAGGCGAAGCCTTAAAAGTTTATATACTTCCCTGTGGTTGATACGAATAAATTAAAAGTATACTACAAAGCAAGGAAAATTTTTCTTTCTTTCTTTTATTTTTTTTTATTTTTGGGGAAGGAGACGAGGGACTAGAAGATGAACATATCCTGCCGCTAGTGCTTAAAGAAAATATTCATAAAGATATCGTAATTTATACAATAACATAATAGGACTTTATTTTTACTAACAAACCCTTAAAACACCTAGAATCAAGAAAATAAAATCATCTCTCTTAAAATTTCGAAAATTACACATAAATTCAAAAATTAACAAGCAATAAAAAATCACTCCTGAGAATCCACTATTATCAAAACAAGCGGTTACAAGTAAAGGAATCCTAGTACCTTATACCAACCTATAGTTGAACCCTTACCCCAATACCCAATTGGACTTATTCTATAGTGACAATTGCTCATTTTCAATGCACGGCTCCCAGTACGTGACTAACCAATTGCGCAGATCCTAGTACGCAACTTGATCACCAACTTGAGAAGGATGTTAGCTGCAAAGTTCTTAAGTTCATCACATGATGAAGATCATGAAGTTGCTTGGTCACAAAACCTTATGGTGTACAAAACACAGTAGCTTCTTCAAGAAAAGGAAGAACTAGGGCAAACTACGTTTCCGATCACACATTTCTTCACACTTATAGAATTGTGCTCTTGTGTAACTTCTGTAACCTTTTACGGCCCTCAAAATAATCCTTATATATGTTAAGGGTTGTGAGAAAAGAAAGCCCAAACATACATTCACGGATTTGATGAAAATCAGCTTTTAAAAAAAAAAAACTAAACTTCAAAAACCTTGATAAATAGCCATCTATCGAGCTAGCTGTCTAATCGCGGGTTTCAGCAGCTTTTAAATCTCGATAGATGCTAGCTATCGAGTTTTAAAATCTTGCACTTTCTCACTTGATTCTTAGACAGACTTGCATGGCTTTTAACACTTGAACTTGAAACCTTGTTTCTTGAAGCATTAAACACATCCTAGATCTACCCAATTACAAGTAAAGTGGGTTTTGTCAAAGAATTAGTCAATTACATAAAATGTTGACATACTTTATGATTCTTTTCAAAGCAATCATATGAGACTCTTTGGGATTAGCCTGATATCTGGCACACTCTCCCACACTGTAACTAATGTCAGATCTACTAGCAGTAAGGTAAAGAAAACTACCTATCATGCTTCTATATAGAGAAGAATCAACACTTTTTCCTAACAAATCAACAGTAAGTTTAACATTTGGGTTCATGGGGATTTTAACAAAACTAGCAGATTCTAAACCAAACTTTTTCACAAGATTTTTAGCATATTTAGATTGAGATATAAATATACCTGACTCTTGCTGACGAATCTGCAACCCAAGGAAGTGATTCAACTCTCTAATCATGGTCATCTCGAACTCAACTTGCATAAGTTTGGAGAAATTATGAGCAAGTTCATCATTTGTAGGCCCGAAGATGATATCATTAACATAGACTTGAGCAACTATCAACTCGCCATCTTCCCTCTTGATGAAGAGTGTTTGATCAGTTTTTCCACTTGTGAAACCATGAGAGACCAAGTATTGTGTAAGCCGATCATACCAAGTTCTTGGTGCTTGCTTTAATCCATAGAGTGCCTTCTTGAGGTACAACACATGATTCAGAAAGTGTGGATCAATGAACCCTTTAGGCTGAGCCATATAAACATCTTCTTTAAGGAACCCATTCAAGAATGCAATCTGTACATCCATTTGGTAAAACTTGAATTTCAAATGTCTCATCATAGTCTACTCCTTCCATCTAGGAGTATCCTTGAGCCACAAGACGAGCCTTGTTCGGGATCACATTTCCCTCCTCATCAATCTTATTGCGGAATATCCACTTTGTGCCAATGATGTGCTCACCTTCCGGTCTAGGTACTAGGGTCCAGACATCATTCCTTTAAAACTGAAGCAGTTCATCATGCATTGCCTCAACCCAGCTTTCATCTTGAAGAGCTTCCTCAACCTTGCTGGGTTCAACCTAAGACAAATAGCAAGAATAAGACACAAAGTTAGCAACACATTTATCAACTGTACACTTCCTTAGTGTAAGTTCATTCATATTTCCCACAATAACTTCAAGATGATGATTCAACTTGATCCTTGAGGAAGGTCCTTTCTCTTCGTGAGATTCAGAATCAGGTGAGGTAGGTATATCTGCTGAACCTTCTGCAACACTTGGAGTACTTGGAGATGCGAACTCTTGATCAACAATTTCTTGAACACCCTTAGGCTCGGGAGGAAGAATTTCCTTGGGGATCTCTTCACTAATTTTCTCAGAACCAGACTTTAAAGCTTCATCGATAACAAAATTGACTATTTCCATTGTTCACTCTATTGACACAGTCCACACACAACATTGTTCACTCTACTAAGCTTTGGTATCCCCAAAACTGATTCATACTTAGATACAATTGAAAGATGTTTGTAGCTAACATGTCCTATCATTTGTTGCCATAGATCTTCATTTGGCAAACGAATGTTATTGCACACAATATCAGCATCAGGTACCAATCCATAGCAGTTATCTAGAGTGCGTACACTGCTAATGAGTTTCGTCCCAGACTCATTCAACACAAGGCATTTCCCTTTTGAGAACAGTACCATAAAGTCTTGATCACATATCTAACTTATGCTCAACAAGTTCACTCTCAGACTTTCTACATATAGCACATTTGCAATGTCTAGCAATCTAGGTAGAGAGATGGTTCTCTTCCCTTTAATCTGTGATTTGCTCCCATCATCGAAAGTAACATTACCACCTTTCTTAGACTCAAAAACCTTAAAGAGAGAGCGGTCTCCAATCATGTTTCTTGAGCAACCACTGTCAAGGTACCACAAACATGTGTCCATAACCTTAAATGCAAACTTCATCATGAAGCACACCTCATGCTTAGATGACAAATCATTAGGAATGGTGTTTTCTCTCATCTGCCATTTACGAACAAAGCTTATAACTTTCACTCTTCTCAAATGAACTCCTCTGCACATTTTCATTCTAAGACAGTCTAGTTTCTTCTTTGTCAAGCTAAAATCTTTTCCAATAATCATCATGATAGATTTCAAATAACTTTTAGACTTGCATTTTCTAAGACACTCAATCAAATAGAGATTAGAAAAAAAAGATGTATTTGAAACACAAGATCTTTTCATGTTGGTTACAGCCATGACAACAAGGGTCAATGGATCACACAGCAAAGATTAACCCTAATCAAAATCTGCCCGCTCTAATACCACTTGACAGGCCAAGAATGTATTGACCCCTTAGGTAAATTAATCAATTAATTGGCCAAGTAAATTAATTAAGTCAATTAACATGCAATACACGTGGTAGCACAAATAAATTACCAAATAACTAAATGTAGCGGAAATTAAATTTGACATTGGTAATTTGTTTATGAATGGGGAAAAGCACTAAAGCAAAACCCTACCAGGTGAATTAAAAGGTCACCACTCCTAAGAATCCACTATTATCAAAAAACCGCCCCCGACACTATGTTAATATTTATTTGTTTATTTACAATTTTGATCAAATAGTGCACGGTTTAGGCTTAAATTAACAAGTAGTTGAGGACAAATTTTTCACACCACATGGCTTCATTTCATTGGTGACCTGCACCACGTCAACATTATCATGAATTTTGGGAAAATCTCCTTTAAAGCCCAAAAGAGTCCATATTCACAAAATAACGCTGAAGCCCATGGTCCAAAACTCATGGTGATATAACCTCATCAAAGCCCATAGTTTGAGCTCATGGCACAACATCTCATTTTCGGCTCATGATCCAAGCTTATGAGTCTTATCGGGGGGATTTTGGGAGTCGTGGTTTGGAGGGCCAAGAAGTATGTTCAGTAAAGCTCCAGTGGTTCAAAGTTTATAAAGGAAAGCATGTTGCTTGGCATGTCTTCCCCAATTCCCTGAACTTTGATGGGTCAGTGTGCAATAGGTAACATTTGGTAAGCCTCTCATATCACATAACACTTAAAATAATAAAACTTCCCATACTCTTTACATAAAAATTAATGTTCATCATATAATATAAATTTAAAATGTAATTATAGTATTTCATATAAATTATATTATTATCATCTAAATCAATTCCAAGCACATGGTTAAATATATATTAGTATCTCATATCTAGCATTAAATGCTCTCCTTACTCTCCAAGATTTGGTCAAAATACAAAAAAACCATAATTACATCTCTAAAACTTCATCAAATATCAACCAGCTAGTCTATTACTTACCAAAATTATATATGGACTAAACATATAATTTTCCAAAAGAGGAAACTTAGCCAAAAATACCAACAGTAGCTCCGGTAGAAGCTACAACAGCTCCAGCAGAAGCTGCAAAGTTTCTGCAAAAACAGCTTTTGCAAAAATAGCTTCTGTAGAAACTACTTCTGCAGAAACAGCTTTTGCAGAAACAGCTTCAGTAGAAACTACTTCTACAGATACAGCTTCTACAGAAACTGTAACAGCTCCAACAAAAGTTGCAGTAGCTCCAGCAAGTTGACACATGTCCTAAAATGACATCACTTGCCCATTAATGCCTAATCCCAACAGCTTGCTGTCATAACCAAAGAAACAGAAGGATCCCATAAAGATTATCTTGTCATTTTTAGCCAAACCATGAATTTAATGCCAAATATTTTTCCTCCAAGCAAAAGATGTCATTCGGATGACATCATCCAGCTGTAACAATTGTGATTGACAACTGTAACAGCTATGACAACAGCATTAAGTCTCTAACTTTTTTCTTTTGGCTAAAAAACAAAATCTTACTAATGAAACCATTTATTTTGTTAAAGACTTTTCCTTATTTGCTAAATTTCCCTTCAACTAATTCTAATCTAGTTACATACTTGACTCTATATAAAGAGGACCAAACTACACACTAAGGGGGGGGGGGGGGGATCCATCCCTCTCTCATCCTCAATATTCTGAAACTTTATTCACTTTGTTGCACATATCTCTAAACTTTTCCATACTTCTTCATCTCCCTTACAAAAATATCTCTTCTTAAATAACACCATTACACCACACCATTATACACTATCTATCTCTGCCACACTTTAATATTCTGAAACTTCATCATTTTGCTACCCAAAAATACATCTCCATCTCATTCTTTATTTCTCATACAAGATCTCCCTTCTTAGAAAGCAACATAACCCATGACATAACACAAAAAACCACTCCAGTAGCAGCTATAATCTCATGTATTTACTATATTTAACCTTCATATTATCTATCTCACACTTCCATATATTTTACAAACACATTTCTCACAAAATACCCATACATACTTCTCATATATCTTTAAACTCCATGTCTTACAAAGTATACATATACAAGACTCATGTCCAACAAAATATCTACATATAATTCCTATACATATTACAAACACCATATCTCACAAAATATATATATTTCTTACCATCTCCACACATCTTAAAACATATCAAACATTCATCCAAGAACTTATTACTAAAAGCCCTTTCTCATGGAAGACATATATTTATAATGCTAAAAGCCCTTCTTATGAAAGGCAAAAACTTACAATACTAAAAGTCATTCTCATGGAAGGCAACATCACTCATATTTGACTAAAAAACTAAAAGAGTATTACATGGGGAAAGTCATTTAAGTGCATGATGAAAGGGGATAAAACTTAACCAACCTATGCACACGGCTGGACATATTCTCTTTCCCTCCAGTTGCACCAATTTTTTCCCTTCAATCATGAAGTCACCATAGAATGACTCATAATATCATACTGTACCACTGAACTCATTTCATCACATTGCTGAAATGTCATAAGTCCACTGCTGTTCTACAATTGGAGCTACAAACTGTGAAGATAAGTCAATCTTTCTCTATTTTCAAGATTACATTATTAAGTACAAGTTAATTCATTATTATTGTACCACTAGATGCAAGTTACTTTAATATCATCTCACTATTTAATAAACATAATCTCACTAATACTTCATTAATGAACATACATATTAATAAATCAATCTACCACCATTGCACATATATTATTTGGACATGAACCACCATTGGACACATATTTTTTAGGAATGACCTACCATTGGACATATATTATTTGAACATGGACCATCGCCAGACATACCTTATTATGTTGAACATGAACCATGAACCGCAGCTATGGACTATTGGACTCATCCCATTATTGGACATTTGATACCTAATTAATTATTTTCTAATATTGGACATCACTTAATATACATAATAATAACGTATCCACTCACCATTTAATCAAAGCTATCATGCTAATCATATTATTTATTTATTTCAACCATTATCATGATTCTAAGACTTTGGGTTTCATCTATTTTGTAGGCTTAAAAATAAACCGGAAGCCATTGGTCTATGCGGCCCAATGTCGAGTTCCGGGTTGAACTCCCCAAAACAAATCCAGGCTTAGCAAAGTCACACTTCCAATAGAAGACACATGGCTACGCGCAAAAAACCGCCCTCGACACAAGTTAAAGACAAAGTACAAACAACAAAACCTGCAACTACAACACCACCTTATAGAGTAGTCTTATTGATCTACAAAACAACATGGCTCAAGCCTATATAAAATAGATAAATCAAACAAAAAAAATCAAGAAACCATCATTGAAGCAATTGAGAATTATGGAGGACTTATGTAATCTTTATCCCTAGAAACATAATTTAACGGAGTACTAATAACATCAATGCAACTATGGATGAAATCCTACCAATATATCTTTCTGCCAAACTAATTGGACCTCCTCCCGGATCTCCCCTAACCTAGATTCTTCTAAATTTACTAAGCTGAAATGAATATGAAAGTTCTGGAGGGGGAAGGTCTTTTAATACCTCAACAGTGCTTGACTTTAGACCAATTGCATGCTGTAATGTAGTCCAGAAATGTATTACTAAAATCCTTCTAATGGACTTAAAGACTATTTGGGTTCTTGGTAAGCTCTAATCAAACAGCTTTTATAAACGGAATAAACATCTCAAAAAATGTGTTGCTAGCCCATGAAATTGTAAAGGGTTATCATGACATAAGAATAATGCACCTAATAGATGTGCCATTAAAAATGATTTGAGGAAAGCTTATGATATTGTCAATTAGCAATTTATCCTGATGTATTTGATAGCTGCTGCCTGCCCAATTAATTTTGTCATCTGAGTGAGGGAGTGCATCACAAACACGTGATGTTAAATTGACCTTAATGGAAGCATGGTTGGCTATTTCAAGGGAGGCAAAGGCCTTAAACAAGGGGAGCCACTTTCCCTAATCTCCTTTTGTTATTGTCCTGGAGTTCTTCACTAGTACAATGCCAAAAAGGTTTAGGAGCTTAGCCTAATGGCCTACTGCCTACCACACCACTAAACACCTAAAGACTAAATCTTGATTTACTTAACTTGCATAACACAACACAATAGAACCCATATTTATAATGGGAGTTACAAAATTTTAAAATGGGTCAATTATCAATCAATTAGATGGAAATTTTGAATTTTATCTCAAACCAATTGATTGCTCCAATCCACTGATTTTCTCTAAGCACTCAATTCCTTGATTTTTGTCTTTAATTTTTAGAAAGTAAATCATACTTTCCAACAAGTTTCACCCTTATTAAAAGAATTAGAAGATAAATAACCTAATCTTTCAGATATTCTTTTAATATTCACTGCTACTAGCTTATCCTCAATTAAATTAGTGGTAGAAAGCCTAATTGGGGGATTGATCCTGCTGGGCTATTCACCGACCCTTAATAAAGTGATACTGTGATATTGTTTTCTTTCTTCTATTGTTGTTAGGTCTCGTGTTTGAGTTGTTCCACTTGTTGGGTCTCTCCTATTTTTGGTATAGAGGCTTGTAGACTTGTAATTGTCTCTGTTGCTAGATATTTCATTTGTGTGGTATATATGTTGGACTTTTAAACTGTGTTAAGAATTTATTCTATATTAAATCTTTCAAATTTGATCCTGTTAGGTTCTAAAGACTTAGGTTTTTATGTATTTAGAACTCTAATGTGTATTGTTGGCAAACCATAATCAAAACAATATGTTTAGTAGTGTTTAGACTTGCTCAAAGTTGTATCTTTTATGTAAAGTGGGAATCGAGCTGATGCAGAAGTTACTATGCATTTCGGCCTGGCTCGATCGATCGAAGCTTAGGCTCGATCGATCGAATCTCGGGCAGAATGCGTTTTTTTGCAGAATTCCAACTCAGCCCTAGTTTGTTTAAAACGTTTAGGGTTTTCTAATTTATCCTAAGTATGAAAGGCAAACCCTAACTACGTTTTAGTGTTGCTCATATTGCTATTTGTGTAAATCTCTTGTGAGATCTAGAGGAGCTTTCTTTTACACAAACTTAGGGTTTTCAAGGAGGAGATATTATCTACACCTTGATGATCAACTCAGTTGCTGCCATTGAAGCTTAAAGAAACATAAGCAGGTGTGCTTGTATCTGGTGGTGAATCCAAGAAAGAAGGAGTCTGTGGATTCGAAGCTTGCACGTGGTCGTGTCAGTAAGTTCTACTGGTGGGTAGCAATAGTAAGTCGAGCATGGGGGCTTGTAAGTCTTATTGTATGAACTTCGATTCTTTCAAGATAGTGGATTCAGGTTTACCTTGAGGATAGCTAGGTTAAATCCTCCCCAGGTTTTTACCAGTTTGGTTTCCTGGGTGATCATATCTTTGTGTTATTTATCTTTCTGCTGCTTTGCATGATATGATTGTTTTGATTGTGATAACCTAGATTTGGAATTTGGACTAAATAACAACTTGGCTAATACCTAGGTTAATCCAATTGTGTTTTTAAGGGATCTAAAAACCTTCAGATCCCACAAAAAAGTATATCATAGTGAATTCATTGAGCATGGCCACGTACCAATCATACCATGGGTTAAACGCTATCAATTTATGTAAAGGGAGGAGAATCATATTGTTGACATCCAAGGGGTTGGATTCCATAAGTAGAGTCAAATTCACCATTTTTTTTTAAGAACTTCTTAATTCTTATTCAAGAATATTGGTTCTCTCTTTCCTCTTGCAAAATTCTGTACCCTCCTCACCAAGAAATCAAAGCTTTGGGTTAATGGCCAAATCAAGACATCCTTTTGCCAACTAAGGCCTAGTGGCATATTTTTTTATCATTCTAGCTTCAATATATAGAAAGGTGGCATCAAATTTTTCAACCAATCAACACCTAGAAACCGAATCAATCAAAGAACTGACCTTAGCTTTTCTTTGGATGAGATTTCAAAGGGAGCCAACTATTGGACCATATACAGACTGATTTGTCATTCCAATTCGCCAAGATGTTCCTCGCTTGTGACAGGAGCTTCTCCTCCCACTCTTGCAACTTTCTCCAAACTCTCTTTTTTATATATGCAAAACTCTCCCTTTTATTTCCTCCCAAGAGAGATGGATGGCCCAAATACCTCTCCTTTTTGCTTTACATCCGGAACTCTCAATAAATTTTTAACTAACATTTGCCTTTTTGTTAGGGTTGAACTACTAAACCAAAGTAGTCTTCTCTTGATTTATTTGTTGTTTTTGAGGCCATTTCATATGAAGATAGAACGTCTTGATTTTTTATAATAATAAAAAATGTGAATTAGTCTAGGGCCCTAACGAATAATTGATACACCCTTTATGTCACCCTATATAGCAGTTTTACTAATAAGACCATTCAACCCTTCCATACACAGTAAGAAAAATTGGAAGAGTGGGATTCCACTTGATTAATTCCTCTTGTTGGTTTTATAAAACCTTGTGGTTCTCCATTGACCAAAATGGAATATGATATAGAAGTAATGCATTCTCTCATAAGAGCCACCCATTTTTGTAAAGGAAGTTGCACAAGCTAATAGGTCTATACTTAGTGACATGTTCAAGGTTCTTTACTTTGGGGATAAGAGTGATGAATGTATGGTTCATGGGACTAGGGAGGGTTCTGGAGTTTAAGCAAGATGAAATAGCTTGTGTAACATCATGACCAACCATGTGCTAATAACTTTGATTGAAAAGGAGGGGGGGGGGGGGGGGGGGGGGGGGCATACTGTAAAGGCCATTTGTGCATTCATCCTGTTAGAGGTCACCCTTAGGATTGAGACAAGCCATTCTTCCATCCAACCGGAGCTTGAAGTGGAGAACAACAGTTGATAGTAGCATGAATTGGGTTTCCTTTAAGGTCAATGCTCTATAATTTGGCTAGAACTATCCAAATCGATATATGATCTGAAGTGCTATTATCCAAGTGGAAAAATATAGTCCCAAGAAATAGAGAAAACCACTCATTTGTTGCCACAGCCTAATCAATTTTTTCCTATACTGTACCTATGGGACGATTATTACACCAAGTGAAAGGTAAGCCAACATACCCAACGTCCGTAAATCCGCATTCATCCAGGATATCTCTGATTTGCTGCATTTGGTTAGGGAACCAAAATTATTGGCCTTGTTTCTTTGCGAGTTGAATGATTTCATTAAAATCCCTCACGCAAAGCCAAGGCAGAGAATGCATTGGTTGAGATGTCACAACAAATTCCATGATTCATGTCTCTAGTGAGTATTCAATTCACCTTAAAACCCTGTGAATCTCCATGCATTCTCTAAATCTTATTGATGTTAGCATCGATATGGTTGACTGAATAGCTTTCAATAGTTAAGTCAATATTCGATCTCCGATACAACACTAAGTCCCCACCTCTGTTTCTTTTAAGAATCACAAATTTCAGTCTTATAATTGTTTCTAGACTCACTTCCTCTACCCATGTTTTAGCTAAAACAGGACAGAATGACCTTTTGCCCACACCCACCCTATGAGCTCTCTAACTATCAGTACATTTCCAAGCCCACAACACTTACAAACTAAGAAACTCATTGGATTTGGTAGGGTTGGGAACTGTTAGGACATATGTGATTCACTTGTTAGGAACATATGTCACTATTTTATATAATTGGCTAATCCTTTGACAAAACGCACTTTACTTGTATTTAGGTAGATCTAGGATGTGTTTAATATTTCAAAAAACTTTGTTTCAAGATCAAGTGTTGAAACCATGCAAGTCTGTTCAAGATTCAAGCTGAAAAATGTCTGTCATTAAAACTCGACAGCTAGCTCAACAGCTAGCCATCTATCGAGCTTGAAGAGCTGTTTAGTCACATGGCTTAACAGCAACTCGACAGATAAGATATCTGTCAAGGTTTATGAGAAACAAAATTTCAGTTCTGTTTTGACTTTAATCCATGATTATGTGTTTGGACTTTTTTTTCTCACAACCCTAGACATATAAAAAGATTATTTTAAGGGTCGTCAAAGAGGACACAAGTTGCACAAATGTTGAGCAAAATTTGTTCAAGCAATTTGTGACCGGAGACACAGTTTTTCCCTAGTTCATCAATCTTGTGAAGAAGTTGCTGTGTTTGTGCACTGTAGGGTTTTGTGACCAAGCATCTTCTTGATCTTCATCGTTGGGATGAACTGAAGAACTTTGCAGCCAATAACCTTCTCTAGTTGGTGATTGAAGTCACGTACTGGGATCTGCGCAATTAGTTAGTCACGTACTGGGAGCCGTGCATCAAAAGGAGAAATTGTTACTACAGAACAAGTCCAATTGGGTATTGAGGTAAGGGTTCAACTGTAGGTTGATATAAGGTACTAGGATTCCTTTACCTGTAACCGCTTGTTGTGATAATAATAGAATTTCGGGAGTTGTGACCTTAAAATCACCCGGTGGGGTTTTTGTCATATAAGTTTTCCCCATTCGTAAACAAATCACCGTGTCAATTTATTTTCCGCTACATACTTAGTTTATTGGTGATTTGTTTGTGCTACCACACGTTTGCATGTTAATTTGATTAATTAATAAACTTGGCTAATTAATCAATTAATCTATCACAAGAGGTCAATTCGTTTTTGGCCTATTAGGAACTATCCTCTACCAATTACTCACTATCTTTGTTGTTGTGTATCGAAACCAATCTCTTCTTTGTTGGTAACTCCAGAGCATCTTCAAAGACATTTGCACCATGTTTTGTGGCTGAACTCTCAAGCAACATACCCTCAATATTTCTTTCCTCACTCCCAATACGTTTTTCATTTGCCACATATTTCTTTGTCGCTTATGGTGCAGTGACAGAGAGTTATTTTGAGACATGTTTTTCACATGGACTGGTAGAGAGAATATCTCCCACTGAATCCAATTTATTCTTGCCATTAATTTCACTTAAAAAAATTATCAATCTTCGAAATTCATCAAAGAATCATGAATCTAGAATTAAATATGAGAGTGAAAATATCTCCCTTGTAGGAAAAAGAAAGATGAGATAAAATCCAAAACCCACGTAGAAAATGAATTAAACAAGAAGGAAAGAAATAGAGGGCTTCAATTGATTTATCTGGATAGTGGACTACTATCCCCAATGTCTCACCAATATCCTACTCCACTTCTAGCTTCATATTCGTAATAGTAAATCATGAATTTGAACCCAAAAGTAGCTTGATCAAATTTCATGTTGCATATTGGAGTGGCATCATCATATATTTGGAACACAACTAAGTCGAATACTCAAGGCTCATTGATTAGAACTCTTTTTGCATCCGTCTCCCATATCTCAAATTTGAAATTCCTTTCTTGTTCTCCATACTGGCTTGAATCTCCTAGCAATTGCGTCTAGACTCAACACCCGTCTGGTCATAAATTTTGCTGCTAAGATAACTTCTCGATTCCCTCTCTGACACCTTAGAACAAAACTCTTTAATTCCTTTTCAGATAGTAAGAGTTTACTCTACTTCTTTGTCAAGTTCTCCATCCTCACTCTCAAACTGTTTCCCAATAACCCAAAAGAAAGACCCTGCAAGCTCTACTAGTAATTGTGTTACTGGAGGGGAAGAATTTCCTTCACAAAAGGAGGAAACGAAAATTTCACAGCCTAGAGAAGAGACTACATCACCATTCATAGAAAGAGAAACCATTTGAGCAGAGATGAGCTTAGCATAGCTGCATAGCAGTTAAATTCACTTGGTATTGTTGTTACTTGTTAAAAGGTGTTAAATATATTAGCAACGCACAGGATCGGCCCAACAAACTTTGAGGCGAAGACAATATATTTAAATGGGGCTTTTTTGTTATTACTTAAATAATATTTAACTAGTTTTTAATGTCATAATTTTTTTTATAACAAAAATCCATTATTTTTATCTTGTAATATGCTTCTTCTTCTTCTTTTTTGTTGAAGAAATGCTAAAGCTACAACAAATTTGACTACAAAAAACTTACAAACAATGTATCAATGAATGTGATTAGTGCCACTTTAAGAAAATAATAAACAAGTATTTGAATTAATGATGTTAGAGATATTACAAATTTTACAACATGCGGCTTATAGAGATGTATCACCAATTATATAAACTAGTCGTAAACCCGTGCCTTGCGCGTGATAATATTAATGTTTTAGTTATTATTGGTTAATAGTTGGTTTTTCATTTTCTTTCAAGTTAATATATTGACTTTTAAAAAATATACAATCTAATATATTAATTCATCAACAATAATAATAATAATGTTGATTAAATAATATGAGAAGAAAAAAAGTAAAAATAAAAGATATAACAATAAACACCAGATTAATTATCTCTAAATAAATACCAAATTATTTAAATCATATTATGTAATATTATAATATTACATTCTTATACACTATCTTTAATTCTTTACAATGCAATATGATAAAATTTAACAACCAAAGTGAAAAAAAAAAAAAAAAAAAAAAACAATTAAATCACATCAACCTAAAGTAGTTCTAAAAAACACAAAAATTTCTCAACCTAAAGCAGAGATACAAAAAAAAAAAATATATATATATATATATACATATGTAGGGATGAGGGCCCAAATTCGTATATTGGGCCTTGAGCCTTAGCCGAGGACGTTAGTTGGTCCAAGGACTGATAAACAGTAGTGTGGGTGTTGATCTCAGAATCCCATGAGTAAGATTCAAACAGAAAGGCTGGGGAAGGTGGTCCGAAAAGGAGCATCTTCTCGGATGAACGAAGCACAGATCAAATGCGTATTCTATCACTCAAAGTGACCTTCCAGGAAATTTCACTGAGAAGGATGTGCATTATGAACGTACTGGAAGAATGGGAGCTAGGAAATATCTAAGGAAAAGTTGTTGCCACCGCATTAAATGCTCTACAACTAACTTTCTAGCCACATTTATGTGGAGAAGACCCCTGAACAGTGCTGCCTTAACTACCACAATTCACAGAAAGCTAGAAAGGGTGTCTGATGGAACAGGCACTCAAGTAGTGACTCTAATGATCAACAAGTGTATGATCAAGATAGTTCAAAAGGAACTATATAATGTAAGAGATCCTCCATGGATAAGGGATCTAGAAAAAGAGAGAAAATTATTATAGCATCAAGAACTGACTTTATAATCAAATTTGAAAGAAATATATAAGAACGGATCTCCTTGGACTTTGCTGAGAACAATTTTCTTCATTATAAACCTGTCCATTTACATCTTCTTGTCATCTAAATCTACTTTTGTGTCAGTCTAATTCATTAGAACCCAATTTTCCAACTCATTCTCTACAAATTCATTATTTTGGGCCTTTTAGGCCTCAGTCCATCTATCTGTTAGGCTAGAAATCCAAATCTGATCCTTACAATATATATATATATATATATCACCAAAAATTGAGAGAGAAACAGAGAGAAATAAATTTTTTTGTGAAGAAAAATTATGCGTATAGTGGAAAAGAGAATGCCAAATTAATACTAAAAGGATAACAATAAGAAGAAACAAAATAAAGGGAAAGATGAAGAGTTATATTAAGAGAGAGGGTAGTGGGGAGATGAAAATGTAAAGGAAAAGAGAAAGGTTGGAGAAAGAGTAACTGTTAAAAAAAGTGAGTACAATTTAATTTATTTAAATTTAAATAAAATATTATATGTTTAATTAAAAAAAGAAAATATAAATAATTTAATTATATGGAGGATGTGACTGAGTTTAAATATTGAATAAAATAAGATGAAAAGATTTAAAAAGTAAAAATATAATATATATATATATATATAACAATAAACACCAAATTACCCAAATCATGTTATGTAATAGAATAATATATATTATATTCTTATATTTTTTTTAATTTTTTTATAATGCAATAGTATAATATTTAACAACAAAAAAAAAAAAACTTAAGACACAAAACTATATCGTACCAACCCAACATAAAGTTATAACAAACACAAAAATTTATCAACTTAAGCAGAGATGTAGGAAAATAAAAAATAAAAATAAAAAAATACTCCAAAAATTTTGTGTGTGTGTGTGTGTGTTTGTGTGAGAGAGAGCGAGAGAGAGAGGCGGGGAGAGAGCAACAACCTTTCTGTGATGGAAAATTATGCAAAGAATGGAAGAAAGAATAACAAATTTATAGAAGATGTTGTGAATATGAAGAGACAAAATAAAGGAAGATGAATGGAAAGATGAATATATGACATTAAGGTTGAGGATAGTGGGGAGATGAAAAGGTAAGGGAGGGAAAGATGAAGAGACAAAATAAAGAAAGTTGAAAAGTGATATTAAGATTGAGGGAAATGGGGAGATGAAAAGGAAAGGCATGAGAAAGGTTGGAGAGAGTGCAATTATTAAAAAAAAAGTAAATGTTAAAAAACAATTATAGGAAAATTAAAAAGAAAAATGATAATGACGTGGATGCTGATGTGGCTCAACGTGAGCACAATAATATTAAACGCTACGCTTCAGTTTTTAGTAATATATAGATTAATTTAAAAATGCATTTAGGTTGTTGATGTTCACAAATCATATTAGTTGTCACATCAATTTGTAAAGGTTTTGAACTAAAATTTATAGTATTTCTAGCATTTTCTCGTCTGAATTATTTCTTGTGATTAGTGACCCATATTTGTTAGTCCTATGTATTTAAATTTGTATTATCCCTAGCATTACTAAATTCTTTGGGACTTCTTAAAGGTAAAGGAAAAATGTAAAACTAATTTTTTCCTATATCTCAAAAAAAAAAAAATATATATATATATATATATTTAAAATATATTTCAATTTTTACCCCAAAATTTGGGGCCTTTCTCTAATATGGGGCCCTGGGCGATGGCGTACCTAGGGCCGACCCTGGCAACGCGATGTGTTATACCATGTCGTATATGCTAGAATGAATGCGGAATGAGAAATATAGAATAGGAATACCGAGAACACGAGGGTTACATGAGCAAATATGATGATGAGGAAAAAAAAAAAAACATAATATTTGTATAAGTAAATATGATGATGAGGAGAAAAATGAGTTTCTATCCTTATTTTTGTCGTTGTTATGTTTATGTTTTTTTATATTATAATTTATGTTTATGTATAGCTAATTAAATTGGATTGATATCTTTAATAGATAGAATACAAATTCATACATAGAGTACAAGCCTAGTAATGTACTATAAAGCAAATCACATCTACAAATTAAAGGGTTGATGACCTATTAATTAATTAACAAATAAAATACAAAGTGCAAACAACAAAACCTACAATTACAACACCACCATTTAGAGTAGTCTTATTCTTCCACAAAACAACATAGCTTAAGCCTATATAACATAGAAAAATAAAACATCAAATCAAACAAAAAAACTCAAGAAACCATCATTGAAGGCTATTAAGAATTTTGGAGTACTTATGTAATCTTTAACCCTAGAAACATATTTTAATGGAGCACTAATAACATCAATGCAATGCAAATGAAATTTTTACATAAATTTCTCTCACATATAATAAATATATTTGAACCATAAAATTGTTATATATTTTACCTTCTGTATTAGCAAAATGGGAGTCTCTAGCATAACGTATTGTAATGTACATTATACCAAAGAGTGTGGAAAAAGGATGAAAGTATTGTTCATTGCACTTAATGAGTCCATTTGGTTTACAATGAAGGTATGTATATTTCTTTTCCATGGTTCAAATATGTATGTACTATATAAGAATAAAATAGATGTGGGTCAAACAATTAGAACAATCTAGGTTAGGGGATGAGGTCTAGTTGGTTTTAGAGCTACACATCTATTTTAATTGCTAATAATTTAAATTAGTGCTTACCACAAACTTTACCATTCCCATTAGTGGTATACAAAACATTTATTGTAATATTTTAAATTTAAATTAGACACTCTTCTTCAAGTAAAAAATAAACTTGTCCTTTTTTTTTTTAATATGCAATACAAAAATAAAAAAACATAACATTTGTAAAAGTAAAAAGATAATGAGAGCAAAAAATGCTGAGTTTGTGTCCTTTTTATTTTTGTTGTTATGTTTATGTACTGCTTAAATGAAGTGATGCCCTAAATAGATAGAATACATCTTAATACATTGAAATGATTGAATACAAGCTGAATAATGTATTGTTTATATATATATATATATATATTTAACTTTGATTACGTGAGTGCACAATATAGACATAAATTTTTTTTTTTTTTGGAGAAAGAAATTTACCAAGTTAAATACAAAGTACAAACAATGAAACTAGCAATTACAACAACACCATATATAGCAGTTTTATTGTTCTATAAAACAATATAGTTCTAGCCTATACAACATAGAGAAATAAAACTGTAATCAAACAAAAACACTTAAGAAACTATCACTGAAGGCTATTGAGATTTATGGAGTACTTATGTAATCATTAACCCTAGAAAAATATTTTAATGGAGCACTAATAACATCAATGTAATTGTGGATGAAATCCTACATATATTTCTCTCAAAACAACTGGACCTTCTCCCCTGACATAGATTCTTCTAAATGTATTAAGTTGAAATGAATTTGAAATTGCATTTCACCCCCTTTTTTTATGGTGAAGGGGGATGGTTTTGGAGAGATAAGTTAAGATTTTTGTGATTGGAGGGAAATAAGAGAGCCAAAATTCAAAATCTATTGAATTTCATTATGTTTGTCAATCAACAAATGGAATAGTTGTCCAAGTGTCAATCAGCATTCAGACACAATAATGACAAAATTCCCTTCTTCTTTTTTCTCCAATTAAACTTAAATACATTGATTTTCTTCTTGTTTTTTTCCAAATTAACCCCTATTAAGACATTAATAAAACTTGATTCCCTCAAATTAATTACAATTACCAATCAATTACAACCAAAACCAAGGAATTATTAATTTTTGACCATCAAAATTATTAATATTTGTCCAACCTTAACTTTAATGTTAATGGAATTATAACTCACCTTTAAATTGATCCTAAATATTACCAATTAGAATTAATTGTTCATAATCATGTGTGATTAGCCTCTATAATGTGGTGCACCTCTACCTTTGAAATTAGATTCTTCGATATCTTTCAATTTGATTGTATGATTGTGGCCTATGATCTATTGTTTCGATCATTGTTGCTTTAGGATTTATTTTACATTATGTAATTTGAAATCAAATGGTCCAAATCACAGTCTCACTCACGATGTGTGGAATGACTATTTTGCTTCTAGTTAAGATTAAATGTAGGTTGCAAAATGAGGTGTGTGCAAGACATTATATCACCTAGATAATTATTAAACAACCATACAATATCATGAATGTATTTTTTTTTCCCTCTATTATGCACATTTGGTGTGATGGTCACTCCACAAGTACAAATTCTTGTGGGGTGGAGGGGTTAAGGATCAGAGATCAAGTCTCTAGGAGATAGTTTCACACATATATACTTTTAAATTCTACAAGAGTAGCCAAGAGCCTTGCAGATGAATTAGCACATCCTCATGCACAAAGTGCTTAGAGGTTAGCAACTTATTGTAATTATCTGTTAAAAAAATTTGACAAAAATAAGATTTTTATCTTAGATAATAAAAAAATGTATGTATGTTGTAATTATCTCCACACAAAAAATATTAGATAAAAAAAAATGTATGTATGTTGTAATTATCTCCCAAAAAAATCAATTGGATAAGAGTAGGATTTTATGTAAGATAAAAAAAATGTATGTATGTTTTTATAATGCATTTTCATATATAGGTGTTTTAGTTATACTAGTAGGCTTAAATACTGAATGGTCATTGCTTAGCAATATTGGTCAAACACGTTAATTCAAGTGGGTTTTCCGTCAAACCCTAAGTTTCTATCGTTAAATAAGAAATTTTGAATCGAATCTTGTCTAGACATGAAGAAAAAAAAAAAAAAAAAAAAAAAAAAAACCACACTTGACAATAAGTAACCATTTTAAATTCGAATTCAATTGGATCTATAAATAAATAAATAAAGTATAGATGTTTCTAGTCCCCCAACAAAGAGGGAAAAAGAAATTAAAATAGGTTTATAATGTTATATATACGGATATACGAGAAAAAGGGTTTCCTGGTTGTCTTGTTACACGGTTCGCCGGCCATCATTGTATGTTTTTGTTCTCTAATTTGGACTTTACATATGGCTGTCAAATTTTCAATTCCATAATTAATCAACGTGGTATTACATTCTATTCATTCGTTAAACATTACAAAAGCCTACAAAAAGATTCTACAAAATGAACTTCAACTAGCTGAATTAGTCTAAAAGCTAGAAAACAATGCCTTTGACTGTTAATCTCTACTTTTTGATTAAATATAGCTCTGTTAAATTACAGATTGTCTCAAAAGCTTAAACTTTTAGGAAATGATGAGTTTTAATCACTTAACTATAATTCTAACACTCCCCCTCACTTGTGGGCCTAAACTTCCCCTTAATAAGTGGGGGTCCAACAAGTGAGAATTTAACATTTTAAATGGGAGGTAGAGTGAAGATAGGGATTGAACTTAGGATCTCCTGCTTTGATACCATGTTAAATTACCGATTGTCCCAAAAGTTTAAACTTTTAGAAAATGGTGAGTTTTAATCACTTAACCATAATTCTAACAAGCTCTTGGTTGTAGAAAAATTTGTGGACATTTCACTTGGACATGGTGAAGAATCCCACACTAAGTTTGTCTTCCAAGCATCATTATTCGAAGGCAAACTGAATGGAAATCCAATGGATCGGACAGTCTCCCAATGATCATCAGCATGTGTCAGATTAGGATTCTTCATCAAGGCATTGGCTTGCTCACCTCCACTACCAATGTTCCCTTGCATGTCTTGAAGTAAACTGAATGAGAAGCCATTGCAAAGTTCTTGTGGCCCACTATAGTCTATACTCTCGCTGACCTTAGTACCAAAATCTCCAAGCATTGAAGAGTGCATGTTTAACAGCATGGAAGAAATATCAACTGTGCATGTTGTTGATGTTGAAATTTCTAGAGGAGAAAACAAGATGCTAGAGGGAAGGTCTCCAGTCAGTTGAGAAGGTTTATCTGCTAATTGATTTAAGGATTCGTAGCACACAAAATCTAAGGGAGAAAACGTAGTGGAAGATAATTGTTGTATGTCATTGTTAATAGAGAAATGAGTGGCTGCTGAACAGTTGGTTTTTGACGTCAATGACATGTTCTCCTGAGAAAACTGAGTGCAGTGTGGACCTTTGACTAGCATATCAAGTGTGTTAGTTTCAGTTGGTGATGGAGAAACCCAAGAGTGACAGAGAGCTATTTTGGGTTGTGGAATTAGTTTTCTTGAATATCCTGCATATATTAGTGGCGGCTCTAGGAATTTTGTTTAGGAGGGTCATTAAGAAACTTAAATTAAATTTTCTTATTAATTAGAGAACTTGAATATATCAAGTTATCAACCAAAAAAAAAAAATGAAGTTTTACAATTTCCTTCTACAAGTTTTCAAATTTTGAATTGTTACATGATAATTCATTATGAGTATTTATTGCCAATGTGAATAGTTATGACCATTTAATTTTGTTAAGTTTGTCTAACATTTTTATTTTTATGCAGTTGTTATTATCTATTAATCTGTCATTGTTTTTATAAAAAATATTTTAAACTAAATGAATAAACTTAACTCATTGGCTTTGTATTAATTATTGATGCACACAACCACATTCATTCAAATATAAAATAATACACTACGTGTCTACTTAACCAATTAAATGCTTGAATAATCATTAACTTTACAATTTTTTTCTTGAATTTTTCTGACTTTATAACAAAAAATTATTATAACATGATAACAATACATACACATGTAATAAACCCTCTCAATTTCCTAATTATTAAATTATATAAAGTTATATTATATTTAAACTATACACACAAATATCCACAAGCATCATAATTCACACAAATAACATTATAACAAAAAGTAATGCACACAATTAATATTAAACATATTCGCACACATATAATTTAACTTTATAATAAAGAGTGAAACCTACAGTTTACAAACACTTACTTGTATTCTTAAAGTTGGAAATACTTATAGTAAGAATGTATAAGATTTAAGTTATGGTGTGCAATAATATTTTTAAGAATAAATTAAAGTATTAAACTAACAAAAAAAAATATTTTATATATATATATATATATTGTGAAGTCAGGGGGTTCATTTGAACCCCCTGAACAAAGGGTAGAGCCGCCCCTGATATTGCCCACGAGTCCCGCAAGTTTTTTTTTTTTTTTAATCTTAGTACAAGAATACCAGTGAAACGGCAATAAATTTATGGACACAACTTTTAAATCAATAAGTTAGAAACAATAAATAATAAAGTAATGATAATAGAGTCAATAACTTTTAGATCAACTGACACTTTTTGGTATTTTTAAAGTATATGTCAAGTATTCAAATTATATTAATGATGGGTTTATATGAAAATTAAAAACTTCTTGTCACCTTTTCGATTGGTAAAAAAAATAAAATGTCGTCTATAATATTATCATTAAAATATAGGCAAAGATCTAAATGAATAGTACAGTTTTTTGAGGCACTTTAATTGGCAGGAATGCTTTTGTCCACAAATCTCTTTGGTGGTGCTACTGGGTCAGAAAGTGAAGGTAACCTAAACTCATGCATCATTCAGTCAGTTTTGACACCTTTGGCAGCTCTACCTTCGTAGAAAAGATTTCTTCGGGCCAATTCACTTGGAACCTTCAGAGGAGAAAATAGGCCTGTCAGTTCTTGTAGCTTTCCAAAACCCAGCTCCAGTTACCCGGTTAGGATGTGCATTATTTCTGTATTTCCTGTCCCTACGGCAGTAGAAAAACCACTCTCTTTTACCAGTTGTGGCAAACATATATATAGGATTGGAAAAGTGCCATAGCAAGCTTGGCCTTATTGGGTGACAAGAAATTAAGAAAAAGCAATAGCACTATTTTACGCATTGTTTATTTTACACAGTACACCGTTTTTGTAAACAGAAAACGTGATTTTGAGTCACATTTTCATTTTTAAAAACATAAGTGCATGTAACACATTACATATAAAAAATTATAAAAATAAAAATAAAAATAAAAAATTACCCAACTATTTTACATGCATAAAGATTTACATGTTTAGTAACAAACATTTATGGGCCTGCATCCTTAGAGGATTGATCAAAAATGGTTTTTAGGTCTACATAGCCCATGAGATCTTAGTTTTTGGTCTATTATTTAATGGAAAAAACTTGACTCTAGTATCTAATTACACTAAACCAGTTAAGAGGATACATGTTCATTTTAAGCCTAATGTTATCATCCCAACAAATACAATACACTTGATGGGCTGGACTTAAGCCAAGTACTTATTTAAGAACTCGCCCATGATATCTCCCTATAATTACTAATTTGTATAGGACGAGAATCAAGGGGGTTACACTTGCTCAATAAAATCCAAAAAGAACTACAGGGCCTGCACTTTAACCGGGCTAGCAATTTGGACATTATGCATGATTAACTCAAACTGCAGTGTCTCGGAGTGGGCTTGACTAAAATAAAGGCCCCCAGTACTTTTGATAATATACATGGGCTTCCTTGAACCCTTACACTGTTCCACGTCTCATCTTTCAACTAGTTAACTTTCCTTATTAAAAGTATCACCTACCATGATGGTCACGTAGGATGTTTTATTCCAGTTAAACTTTCCAGTAGTTAACTTTCCTTATTTGATATCACCTACCATAATGGTTGAGTAGGTTTTCTCTTCCAGTTAAACATACATTAAGGTATGTGGATTTAGAAGCAACCACAAACTTTGAGTGTAAAACGCATGGTTGGGTATTTCAAGGGAGGCAAAGGCCATAAACAAGGGAAGCCACTTCCCCGTCTCTTTTTCTCATTGTCCTGGAGGTGTTCACTAGAAGAAGAACAACGAAAATAGGAGGTTCAGGAGCCTAGCCAATTCAAGTTTTACCCTTATTGCAAGGATTTGAAGATAACTTACCTAAGCTTTTAATTAAATTAGTGATAGGAAGCCTTGAAGAGTTCAAGTACGTGTCTGGTTTGTCTATAAATTCCAACAAAAGTGAAGTTTCTTCTCTTTTGTGCTGTGCCTCTAGTAATTAGAAGCAAATCCTAGAAGCTTTGTAATTTAAAGAAGGGTCTTTGCCTTTTAGATATTGATGTTGCGAAAGTTTAAAAAAAGTACACAAGATACTATTTTTGATAGTAGAGAAACTAAGCTTTTAATTTCTAATAATAAACCTCGAATCTATGATGGATTCCTTAAATCCACAATGTAATAGGTTTGAAATCCACCAGAGAAAGCAATAGAAAAAAATTTGAATTTTTATTAATAATAATCTTTGAAAAATGTTAACAGACTTAAAGGCTTATTTAAAGGCTCTATAAAACTTGACAGAAAAGAAAATATATTCTAAAAAAATCCTAATTGATACCTAACCATAAAATGAACTAAATTTGGCCTAAGAAATATTAAAAGCACCTAAAAACAAGGAAATAAATAACCTAAAGCTTAAATAATAAAAATTACACAAAATATCTAAATTAAATAGTAGATTTTGTCCTACATCTTACACCTTCACTTGAAACAAACTCGTCCTCGAGTTGATGGTTGAAATCTTAAATCTTTCGTGCCAAAAGAAGAAATACTTTGAATACTTCATCTTCTTTGCCTTCCTGCCTAACTTGAAAGTCATCAATTGGGCAATTTGAACTTCTTGTCCCTCGATCTTCATGTTATTAACAATTTTTACCAAATAAGAGTCAATGGTTAAATCAAATCTTTCGACCCCAATAAAATCAATAAACTTTGTTTCAATGTTTCCCATCAAAATAATAAGAGCTTAAACATTGTAATCATCTAACTTGACTTCATCAAGATCGTTGACAACTTCCTCTATAATTTCTTCTTTAATGGTCTCTACCATCTCAACTTGAAGATCTTTATGTATACTAGGTGTAGACACCAAAATTTTATGATGCATCCATAGACATCCAATTGATCATGATCGAGTATTTTTTATCAAATTAATTTATAATTGATGATGTGGATAGTCAACAAATGAAATCAAGCCACGTGGCACAATCAAATGAAGAAGGCCATGTGGCAACTTCAAAAAAAAAGACTCATATGAAAGGTTCTTATTAAATGGAGGACTAAATTAAATTCGTAATTGAGCATTAACTCTCAATAAATGCTGAGAGAAAATTCCAAATCAAAGACCATTGAGTTGCCTGTAAATAAAAGCTTCTCATATAAAAAAGGGACACAGAGACACTTAAAGAGAAAACTCTACTAACACTCTGTCAAAATATAGAATCATCTCGAAGTTCAAGAGAATTTCATTGTTCATCAAGACTTATTCCTACTTCTTCAAATCAAATTAGGGATTCTCCTTTAATCCAGTTCGAGATTAAGCCAACGACCCTCGCATCAAATCAAGTACATTCAACCACTCATTCAACTTGGAGACATTAAGGCACGATTCAAGATCAAGCTTCACAGCCCTACGAATCGTAAAGTTTCTTGGAAATCGAATCAGAGATGTTTATTGTATTATTTTATTGTAAAGAGTCATATAGAGGATTGTACTCATATATATATAAATCAATATAAATTGATAATTTGTTACACTATTTCGTGATCGTGTGATTTATCACTACGGTAGCGCCTCCAATAGAACGATTAGTGCTTAAATACATAAGAAGAAGAGCTGAACACCACAACTTGCTTTGGGCCTTAGCGCCGACTCATGAAGGTAGTTAGAGATGAAGCGAAGCGAGACAATGAAGGTAGTACCAAGAAATGACAATCGATGAATGGGCCTACACCGTCGAAACTTCTGTGTCTTGCACAGAAAATACAAAGAGAAGCACACAAAGAAGAGGTGTTGCCGAGAAACCCTTGCATCCTAAAGGCTGCGGCTGCAACATTGTAAGAAAAAGAAATGCGTGCAAGGGAAGACAGCTTCAACACCGACTCTACTAAGAAGACTAACGTGGGCTTGTGGTCCAAAACAATGTCTTTTGTGCAATCAAGCTGACAATGTGTCTAGTGTCTAAAAAAATCAAATGATAAGTGGGCCGTATGCCTAGCTAAAACCATGGAACAATACTCTCCAGCCCAATGCTAAAACTGTAATGTATAGCATTGAGATTGAGGAAGCTAAAATCTTCTTTCACGTGGATAAAGGTCTTGCTTTCCCGTGAACTAAGTCCGAAATTGAAATTAATAAAATATATGTGAGTATAGCCCTTTGTGTGACTCTTTACAATGAAAGAATACAATAAACTTCTCTAATTAGATCTCCAAGAAACTTTACGATCCAAAAGGTTGTGAAGCTTGATCTTGAATCGTGCCTTAATGTCTCCAAGTTGAATGAGCAATTGAACGTATTTGATTTGATGCAAGGGTCGTTGGCTTAATCTCGAACTGGATTGAAGGAGAATCCCTACTTTGATTTGAAGTAGGAATAAGTCTTGATGAACAATGGAATTCTCTTGGACTTAGAGATGAATCTTTATTTTGGCAAATTGTCAGTAAAGTTTTCTCTCGAAGTGTCTTTGTTCCTTTTTTCATACGAGAAGCCCCTATTTATACACAACTCAATGGTCTTTAATTTGGAATTTTCTCTCAGCATTTATTGAGATTTAATTATCAATTATAAAGTTAATTTAGTCTTCCATTTAATAAGAACTTTCCATACGAGACTTTTCTTCTAAAGTTGCCACATGGCCTTCTTCATTTGATGTTGCCATGTGGCTTGATTTCATTTGCTAATTGTTCACATCATCAATTGGAAATTAATTTGATCAAAAATACTTGATCATGATCAATTAGACAGTTGCAGATACATCATAAAAATTTTGATGTCTACACTAGGATCTTTATTAATCTCCTCCACATTAATCTTGATTTTAGAATCTTCTTCTATCATAAGGTCTTCATGAAATTCCTCATAAATCTCTATATTTTCTTCTTTGACTTTTACATATTCTTTAACATGCAATTCCTCCTTTAATGGTGGAATATATGGTTCTTCAAAATAATTTAAGTATGAATTTCTTGGCCAATAATAATCTTGAATTCTATATGGCAAAAATTCATCACAATCCGAAGGATAATATTTGTTAGCAAGTATTATTTTCATCCTTGGCCATGAACAAATTTTGTCTTTACCTTGTCGAATTCTATCAAATTGTACTTGTTCCCACCAACGTAAGGCATACTCTCTAAGTTTATACAGAGAAAGTATAACTTTTCTCTCATCATTAATATTCTCAAAGTCAAATAAATCATCTTGATCAAGTAACCAATCAAGAATATCTTCTTTATAAAAATAACCATTAAAACAACATGCAATTCTTTTATAAGACCTATATGAAATTTGCTTACCAATAGGTTGCTCATGAGTTACGTCTCCGTTGTAGTTATCCCATTGTTTCCATGCTTTAACAATGCCATCCTAACAAAGATATTTGTGAGTGTTTGTTGTACGTCACATAATACTTGCTAAGTTATTCGTTGTTGTCGTTGTGGTGGTTATGATCTTGCCGGATAGCCTTCAGCCCAGGGTAAGTCAAAACTCTGATACCAACTAATCGCAAAAACTTGAGGAAAGTACACATGATACGCTCTTTGATGGAAGAAACTGTTAGTTTCTAGTAATAAACCTCGAGTCCACGATGGGTTCCTAGAATCCACAATGTGATAGGTTTGGAATCTACCAAAGAAAATAATAGACAAAATTCTGAATTTTTATTAATAATAATCTCTTATAAACATTTACAGACTTAGCGGCTTATTTAAAGGCTCTGTAAAACTTGACAAATAAGAAAATATATTCTAAAAAAGATTCAAATTAGTACCTAACTATAATAGGAACCAAATTTGACCTAAAAGCATTAAAAGCACTGAAAAACAAGCAAATAAAAAACCTAAACCCAAAATAACGAAAATTGCATAAAAATACCAAAAAATAAATAGTAGATTCCGTCTTACATCTAATATTTGGGACTTCCTCTTATATTTGCCAAATCAATATTTAAGAACTACCAACCATTGTTGGTCAAAGTCCAAGGTAGAATCAACTCGTTTATTGTTGTTAGGTCTCATGTTTGAGTTATTCCACTTTGTGTTCTCTCCTATTTTTGGTATAGGGGTTTTGAGTTGTCTCTGTTTCTAGATCTTTCACTTGTGAGCCTTTGAAACTGTGTAAAGAATTTATTCTCTAATAAATCTATCTGATTTACCCCCACACAAAATTAAAATTAAAAAAAATAATTAAAAAAAAAAAAAAAAAAAAAGAGAGAGAGAGAGAGTATATCATGGTGAACTCATTGGGCAATGGCATGGCCACAATACCAATCATACCTTGGGTTAAATGCTCTCAATTTACGTACAAGGGATAGTCATATCATTGACATCCAAGAGTTTGGACTCGATGATTAGAGTTATTATTCACCATTTTTTTTAGAAAGAACTTCTTAATTTTTATTCACGAATATTGCTTTCTCTCTCCTCTTGCAAAAACTTGTACCCCCTTCATCAAGTAATCAAAGCTTAGTGGCATTTGTTTGACCGTTGTAGCTGCAAAATGTAGGAAGGTGGCATCAATTTTTCCAAACAACCAGCACCTAGAAAGTAAATCAATCAAACAACTGATCTTAGCTTCCCTTTGACGGTGTAAGACTGGGAAGTGACATGTGGATGAGATATCAAAGGGAGCCAACAATTTAATAATACGCGGATTAATAATAGGTCTGCCTCTTAGAATGCTCCTCCAAGCATAGAATTCTTTTGAGGCGAAAACTATATTTTCATCCCTACATTTTTACGTGATTCTCACTTTGGTCCCTATTTTTTATTTTCATCGATTTTAGTCCCTATTTAGCAAAACGCCTTTCATTTTAGTCATTTCCGTTAGTGCCCTAATGGCAAAGTCCTACATGGCAGACGAACTATTAAAATAATAATAATAATAAATTTATTTTGACATTAAAAATGCCACATCAGCATCTAAATTAAAAAAATTAATTTATTAATTTTAACTAAATAAAAAAATTAAAAACAGAAATAAAAACAAAAAATCACTTTAATTGAGTCTAAGTGTGTCTTAAACAAGAACAACATGAATATAAACCCAGATCTAATAACACAAAATTAAAATCCAAAAATCACAAACCCAAAAAACAAGAATAGAAAATTAAACTATAGATCCACATAAGAACACATGCCCAGATTTTCTAGCATTTTCTTGCCCGTTCTTGTCAACCAAACACAAAAACACAAACACAAACTGATTTCTAGCAAGAACAAAAACACAAACCCAGCAACAGATCTTACTTATCAACCCGCTTTGATGTATGTTTGCTTTTTGTACCACTATGCACATTTGGTGTGATGGTTACTCTATAAGTACAGGTTCTTATGAGATAGAGGAGATAAGGGTCTAGGTTCAAATATTTAGGAAACAATTTTACACATATATACACTTAGATTTGATAAGAGTAGCCAAAAGCCTTGTACTTGAATTGGCACATCTTCACGCACAAAGTGTTTAGGAGTTAGCAGCTTATTGTAATTATTTCCAAATATATATATATTGATAAGAGTAGGATTTCTATCTCAAAAAAAAATGTTTGTATATTGTAATTATCTCCCAAAAAAAAAATATATATATATATATATATATATTAGATAAAAAACATGCATGTATGTTGTAATTATCACACAAAATAAAAAGATTTGATAAAAGTAGAATTTCTATCTCAAATTAAATATATATATATATATATATGTATGTATGTATGTATGTATGTCTTTTTAACGTATTTACATGGGTGTTTTAGTTATATATACTAATAGGATTAAATATTGAATGGTCATTTCTTAGCAATATTGGTCAAACACGTTAATTTAATTAGGTTTTCAGTCAAACCTTAAGTTTCTACTGTTAAATAAGAAATTTTAGATCAAATCTTGTTTAGACATAAAATAAAAAACCACACTTGACAATAAATAACCATTTTAGATTCAAATTCAATTCGATCTATAAATAAATGAAAAGTATATATGTTTCTATTCCATCAACAAAAAGGGAAAAAGAAATTAAAATAGGTTTATAATGTTTTTTTTTAAGAGATAGTTTTAACCTATGGCGTCCGCTCCTGATGATAATTCTTTATCATCAGACCAAGACACTAATCAATTTTTTGATATAGGCGAGAATTGAACCCCAGATCTCTTATTCAACTATCAGAAACTTTACCAGTTAAACTAACTGGAACCCACAAATAAGTTTATAATGTTATATGTACAGATATACGAGAAAAAGGGTTTCCTAGTTTTCTTGTTACACGGCTCGCCGGCCATTGTTTGGCGTCTGTGTTTGTCTGGATGTTTTTGTTCTTTAATTTGGACTTTACATATGGCTGTCAAATTTTCAATTCCATAATTAATCAACGTCGTATTACATTCTATTCATTCGTTAAACATTACAAAAGCCTACAAAAAGATTCTACAAAATGAACTTCAACTAGCTGAATTAGTCTAAAAGCTAGAAAACAATGCCTTTGACTATTAATCTCTACTTTTTCATTAAGTATAGCTCTTGGTTGTAGAAAAACTTGTGGACATTTCACTTGGACATGGTGAAGAATCCCACGCTAAGTTTGTCTTCCAAGCATCATTATTCGAAGGCAAACTGAATGGAAATCCAATGGATCGGACGGTCTCCCAATGATCATCAGCATGTGTCATATTAGGATTCTTCATCAAGGCATTGGCTTGCTCACCTCCACTAGCAATGTTCCCTTGCATGTCTTGAAGTAAACTGAATGAGAAGCCATTGCAATGTTCTTGTGGCCCACTATAGTCTATACTCTCACTGACCTTAGTACCAAAATCTCCAAGCATTGAAGAGGGCATGTTTAACAGCATGGAAGAAATATCAACTGTGCATTTTGTTGGTGTTGAAGTTTCTAGAGGTGAAAACAAGAAGCTAGAGGGAAGGTCTCCAGTGAGTTGAGAAGGTTTATCTGCTAATTGATTTAAGGATTTGTAGCACACAAAATCTAAGGGAGAAAACGTAGTGGAAGATAATTGTTGTATGTCATTGTTAATAGAGAAATGAGTGGCTGCTGAACAGTTGGTTTTTGATGTCAATGACATGTTCTCCTGAGAAAACTGAGTGCAGTGCTGACCTTTGACTAGCATATCAAGTGTGTTAGTTTCAGTTGGTGATGGAGAAACCCAAGAGTGAGAGAGAGCTCTTTGGGTTGTGGAATTAGTTTTCTTGAATATCCTGCATATTGCCCATGAGTCCTGCAAGTTATAAAAAAGAGAGAATATCTTAGTACAAGAATACCAATGAAATGTCAATAAGTTTATGGACATAACTTTTTTCACAACCTTTAATGATAATGGAACCAATAATTTTTAAGTCAACTAATACTTTTTGATATTTTTAACATAGATATTTAGGACTCAAATTATGTTTATAGTTGATTTATATAAAAATCCGTAATAACTTGTCACTTTAGCAAACTGGAAAAGAAAAAATTATGTCTATAATATTATCATTAAAACATAGGCAAAGATCTAAATGAATAGTATAGTTTTATGAGACACTTTACATTGGCAGGAATGCTTTTGTCCACAAATCTCTTTGGTGGTGCTGTTGGGTCAGTAAGTGAAGGTAACCTAAACTCATGCATCATCCAGTCAGTTTTGATACCTTTGGCAGCTCTACCTTTGTAGAAAACAAGGGATTTCTTCAAGCCAATGCACTTGGAACCTTCAGAGGAGTAAATAGGCCTGTCAGTTCCTGTGGCTTTCCAAAACCCAGCTCCAGTTACCCGATTAGGCCTTGCACTGTTTCTGTATTTCCTATCCCTAGGGCAGTAGAAATACCACTCTTTTTCTCCAGTTGTGGCAAACTCTACATGAACAAAGTTTGCAGCAAAAACTGTTAGCCCCACTACTAAAAAGTCATACTTTTAACTGTTTGGATTTGCTTATTTTCATCATAAACAGGAATATACAGTTTAAAAAAAAAATCAAACCTTTCATGGTACAGTTATACTTTTACACAATAATAAAAAGAAACTTGTGAAAATAAGCTCATCCAAATGAAATCACTTATGAAATCTAGTTAAATAAATTCCTGCAAAGTGACCTAATTAAGCTAAAAAGTAAAGACTAGTTTATCTTACTTGGAAGATCCCATGGATCATATTTATAGATATCAAGCTGCTTGATGAGCTCGATAGAGAGAGGCCGCTGCTGAATTTTTCTCTTCAGATAAAACCCTACAAGCTCCTCATCAGTTGGATGAAATCGAAACCCTGGTAGCATCACTTCATCTAGTTTATCACCATCAATAATTCTCTCATCCATACCTTCCCTGTTATCTTATTTCTTAACCCTAGTTTTCCTTTCTACAAACTAAACAAGCAGTATATATGGAATAAGATCTATTTTCTTTTTTTAAAGTAAAACTTTCCCCTTTGAAATAGACAACTAGCTTGTTGTCTTTGCAGATCTTAAACCAGAACAACTTCTCAATGAGAAAGAGAGAAAAGTACTTTCTTGCTGCAAAGCAAACCCTAAAATATATGAACTTAAAAAGGGAGAAGAACACAAAGACACCAACTTGGACAAACCTCACTTAATTTGAAGCCATTATATGCTACCTGTGAAGGGGTCTGCCTCCGAAGGATCAGCCGCCTTTTCTGGTGACTTTAAAGGAGTGTGTGTTTTGCGAGGATCGCGTTGAAGGCTCACAAAGAAAACTAAAGACAAAGCTCTTAAAAAAGAAACAAGTACCAAGAAAACCCCAAGTAAAGAAAATGGATTTTGATATGTAAGAGAGACCTAGTATTATTTCTTACTTGTACCTTAATGAAAAACCCCATTAGGGGTTTTTTTAATCCAAGTTGAGGAATCTCAAGAAACACCAAATCTGCAGTTTATGGGGATTATGGATCAATGTTTAGCTTCCCAATTATCATATTAATTTCATGAAAGTTCTGCTAAATACACTCCAAATGAAGACAAAGCAAGCTTCCAAGAAAGTAATTTTATATTGTGTGGTTTGTGTTTGAACCATTATTTGGAAACGTAGACTTGAACCAACTTCCAACACAAAGCTCATAAATTTATATATTCAAACTATAAAATTCCTATGACACCACTTAGGATTATAGTATTGTATCAAGTTTCTCAGAATCCGAAAATCCCGTTTCTATTCCATTCCCCAGAGCTTCTATTCCACTGACTTTGTCAGATTGAAACAATTGTATATTTCTGTATCAAATGTGTAGATAACACCAAACGAACGTGTGATGAGGAAGTACTCTAAAGTCTAAAGGTTAAAAGGGACCACATACCCTTATTAGAACATAGAGAAAGAAAAGTTCTTGTTTGACCAATTTGGAAGGATCTTAGCTAACCTATCTTTCAGAGTAGTTGAAACATATCCAAGTAAAATAATTGACTTTATGGGTAATCTTTAGCCCTCTTGGCTATTGGGAAAAGGATTTCTTTTGCTTTTGACAATTTTGCTCTTGACAATGTGAGTTGAGTTCGGCAACTTTTAGGGGTTTTTTTTTTTTTTTTCGGTAAAGAAAATTTCTTGGACAGACAGGAGTAAGTTCAATGTTTTTTTTTCGGTACTATGATTTCAGAAAACATGGGTTACAAACTTATAAGATATCTCTTATTCTATAAACTTAAGTTATCAACATAGATCAGGCTCAAACTAAAACCACACAAGTTTTAATACCATAATAAACTACTATTTATCCCCAAGATTTTTTTTTTTTTTTGATAATTTGATTGTTGTGAGTGAGGTATTTGAATCCTGAATATCTTCTTTAAAAACACCAAAAATTTACTAACTAAATTAGTTACAAGGCTCCTGTCTGGAAATTAAATTGTTAGGGTATTTTTTTTATTTAATCATTTAACTATCTATTCTACCACAAACAATAAAATCCAAAAATCTTAAACAATCGAAACTCAACAAAAAAAAAAAATCATAACTTGTTTTGAATATTATATATCTCATGATTGAATTTAAACCTTATTAATTTCAGCTTGTTTTAATTTGCTGTGGATTAATTCATAATCATCTATGTATTCATACGTTGTAGCCTATATTATGTGTCACTATCTTTCTTGTACTTTTATATATTTTTCCATCTCATATATTATTGATCAATACATGCATGTTTGAGATGGAAGGGAACTTAAATTTAAAGAAAATAAGCAATTGCCACGAGCAACGTAACAGTACAAGAAAGGGTTATCGTATACTTTTAAAAAAAGCAATATTTATTAAGTACGATTCCAGCTAACATGCATGAAAGAAAATAAAGACACAAACTTTCATAGAAATCCACTAACTCCACTTCTAGATGAACAGAATGGCTGGCACCGACGTTCTTGAGGTTTGAAGACAGCAATGTTCACACAATATCTTTGTGGTCTAAACTCTAAAGTCTAAGACTTTGATTTTGTTTTAGTCATGTCCATATGTCACATATATAATCATTTCTGGTACAAGGTTATTGAAGTCGTCTATTTTAGGCTTATGTTGAATAAAAAAATCCACCAAAAAAAAAAACACAATATAAGAAATAACAGAAAGAAGTATTAAAATATAATTTGTATGTAGATAAGATATGTATATATGTAACACAAATTAGAAGTGAAAAAAAAAAAAAAAAAAAAAAAAAAAAAAAAAAAAAAAACCCTTTAGAATCGTCTCTATCTCCACTTTGCAGTCTTAATCACTACAATCATTCATAATCCATATAATCAATATGCACTTTCAAGAAAATGAATATAGTTTAATGGGTTTGGGGAATTATTTTACATTACTATGTTAACGTGGAATATATAAATGCTTTAGTAAAGAACATATATGGCAAGTGTTAAAATTTGTAAAAGTGGTTATGTTAATATTTGTATCCAAAAAGAATGAATTTAAGTTAAATTATGGCGATATTGTATGAACATTGCCATCTCAAACACTTATCATAACCATTTAAATCACATGTTGTGATTGATGTATAATAAAAAATTGTTAGTGATGTTCACATTTAAAAGTGATCGTTAATAATAATTTAAGAAAACTTAATGAATGTTCTAAGGATATTAATTTAGAAAATATTTTTTATTAAAAAAAGTTAAAAAATAATAATAATAACTAACTTTTTTTTTTTTTACAACTTTTTTATATTTCACATAAAAGTTATATTTCTTAATAAGTTCCACCTAAACAAGTTATAAATTCTTTGTGTCCCTAGCATAGTAGCATTGTTGGTATTATTTTCTCTATCTACACGTCCCAAAGTGTTGAAAGGAACACATGGGTTTTTGGACATTTTAAAAGGCCAAAGTCAAATAGCTCTAATTTTGTGGACTTTGGAAAAGCTAAACTATGGAATTCCTCAATTTCTTGCTTTAGTAAACCAAATTATTACAAAATTAATTTTGAATTGTCTTTCAAAACCCACCCTCATTAAACTTAACAAGGTCCAATTTTTCATACTAGACTTTGCTAACAATGTCTACTGGTTGGATAGCAATTAGGGAGTGAAGTACTGTGTAGTTAATGACTCAAGCTCTCACTGAGTCAAATGCCAAACTTGGGACTCAAAAATCAGTGAAACTCCCAAAATCTAGCCCTCGGTTGGAACCATTTCTGTCTGTTTCTTGACCTAGGGTTTGCTTCCCAAACGTGTAACCAAAGTTTTTAAAAATGAGTCAAACTCTTCAAGCTCAAGCATCTATACCTCTGTCCACGTGAACATGAACCAGTAAATAAACACCTAGGTGGCAAGTGCACTCAATATGGTAAATAAAACCGAGCTGGTACCCAATTTGAATCAAATTCAGTGACGTGGGTGCCTCATTATCGTTTTAAGTCATGTCATGTCATGGCTTCACATTATTAATCCCAACTTGTCTTCAAAGATGCTAGGGTGGTGGTGGTGGTGGGTCCTGGAATTAATAGACCCTACGCTATTTGTGACCTTTCATTTTGCACCTTTTTTTTGCAGCTAAAATGAAACTATATATTCTAAGAGTATTTAAATTTTACATCCTGAAATTTTAAAATTTTGGTTTTACTTCTTGATATTATATTTGATTTGCACCAGCAAATTTTTGTCTATATTTTATAGTGAGTAATGATTATGGCCCCAAAACTAATTGAATAGTGAGTAATTTTATATTCGTTAAGTGTCGCATTAACTTGTCAAGCTTGTTCAATTTTTCTAATAATATCATATCACATCATTTTTGTACTCTAAAAAAAATTTAAATAATTAGAATAAATTTTTTTTGAAAAAAAAACATATACACACACCATAAACTCAAAACAAAACAGAAAAAATAATGTAACATAATAAAAATGACGTAACATTATTTTATTGAATTAACTAAACATGCATAACAAACTTATGTAGCACTTAACAAAAAATATAAATAAAAAGGTTACTAATGCAAACGAAATATAACTTTAAAGAATAAAATCCAAATTATAAAATTTTAGGGTGTAAAATTAAAAAAAAAAAAAAAAAAAAAAAAAAAAAAAAAAACCACAAACTCTATAGGTTAATTTGGATTTTAGCTATTTGTTTTTTTAATCAACGTCTAACGTACCTAGTATCATGCACTGCACTTCAGACTTTCTTCTTTATAAGGGAACAAATATTATTGGATTAAGAGGAAAAATATTATTCTAAGGCCCGGCCATAAATAAATCACATTTAAGCTTAACAACATTACGCTATGACCAATTAAAAAATACAAACAAACATCATTTTTTAATGTCTTTAGTGGAAACATTTAAGATTCAAATCCTCCTCCCTCCACTTAAAATATATCATAAAAACAATACACTATAAGTTAATCTAAATCTGAACTAACAATGTCGTAAAAATAATTTTATGAAATCACAACCAATAAGAGGAAGCCACTACATACAACAACTCCGTAAGATATTATCTTCACAATGCCAAAGGATCAAACTAATAATCCAAATGACCCATTGGCATTTGATTTTTGTTGGTGGTGTTATTCTAAGATTAGGTTCTCTCCAGTGATGTTGTTATAAGATTAGGTTCTCTCTCACTAAAAATGGTTGGGTATTGACTCAATAAATATAACTATTTTTGTTAATTCACTATTTCTATTAAAAACTAGAATAGAGTATTCTAAAAAGCCTTTATTAAAGATTGAAATTTCCAGTTTTAACTTAAAAGCTATTTTCAAAGTTTAAGATGGAGAAAAAACTCGTTAACGAAAATGTAAAAGAGATGGCAAATTTTGCTAAAGAGCTTAAGTCCATTATTAGAGATCGTTTTTCACTCCTAAAGTCCTAATGCAAATCCAAACCCCAAGGAAAACTAAAAAACAAAACAAACCTTTTCAAGCAAAAGAATTTTGTTAACACTTATATTTAGTTAAAGTTTACAAAGATATATAGATGAGAATGACCCCAAACTTTTCATATTTCTTATATGATTTTCTTAAATTGGTCAAATTTTTATATTTGTTATTACTTTGACCCTCTTATTCTTGAAATTCCATTAAACTTTGGTTAATCTAAAACTTAATATTAAATTTGATATCTTTTTAGCATTAATGGCCCATTAAAAGGCCTTTAATCTTTTTTATTTAGTGACCAAAGACTAAAGCACCACTTCCTAATTCTATATAATATCTAAAAGATGAAGCTTATTATTTATTATTGTCATGCTTGGTCCACTTTGGTTCATTCGGTCCAATTCAGTCCATTTAGTCTATTTCGGTTCAATTTGGTCCATTTCGGTCTACTTCGACCCATTCAGTCAATTTCTGTCCAATTTGGACTATTTCAGTCCACTTTGGTCTATTCTGTCCATTTTAGTGCACTTCAGTCAATTTTGGTTCACTTCGGTCCATTCAGTCCAAGTAGATCCATTTAGTCCACTTTGATCTATTTCAGTCCACTACGGTCCATTCAGTCCACTTCGGTCTATCATCCAATTTAGTCTATTTTGACCCATTTGGTCCACTTCAGTCCATTTCTATCAACTTTAGTCTATTTGGGTGCACTTCAGTCTATTTCGGTCCTTATTATTCCACTCTGTTGATGCTTTAGGAGAAGAGGTTTGTGTAGAAACTAGAAAGTGGAGTTACTTTATTGACAATCATGTCGCCTTCTTAGAGTAATGTTGGTAGGTTCTTGATAAAATTACATTTTTCTTACATCTTACTAAAGTCCTATATTTTTTTTTTTTTTAATATAAGTTATGGATTTACTTAAATTGGCTTCTTCTTTAGGAAATTCAAAACTTATAAATATAAAGGATAAAATGTTTGTAAGGAGCATTAAAAACAAATTCCAATCACATATTACATTATTTACAAAAATGTCTTCTTGCCTTATATAATAATTGAATGTATAATGTATTATGTTTCCTTAAAAATAATACTAAATTTAAAACACTTTCAAATAACAAATATAGATAGCTTAATTTAGAAAATCCAATATATTGTATCAACTATACTTTATTAGAAAATAATCACATCATTTTAAGTAGATTTTAGGACTAACACTTTATATGTGTCGTCTACTATTTTTATTTTTCACCTAACAAAAAACAAATCTTCAAAAAAATTTCCACACGTTGCGCGGGATTGTGACTAGTAAAAAATAAAAATGATGAACTTAACATGATTAAATAAAGATTATTACATCCATGGTTGTCAAAATCGCGAAATGGATCGTAGAATCGCATGATTTTACGATCCCACCTCACCAAATGTTTAGAAGCGCACAAAAATTATAAAAATTGTAGGATCGTGTAGAATCATATAGGATTGTAGGATCATATGGGTTCTACCAAAATGTAAAAATCAGTTTTTTTTTTTTTTTTTTTTTTTAGTTCATCTTTATAAGTTGTAATTAATAATCTCAAGACTAAGACATGGTACTTCATAAATGTATCAACTAAGTGGTGGGACTCATATGGAGATGACTTTCTTGAATTGAAAATTTTTGCCATAAGAATATTGAGCTTAACATATAGCTCTTCAAGTTGTGAAAGTAATTGGAGTACGTTTGGAAAAGTAAGACCAAATGACTTTGGTACATTATCCCCCAATTGAGAATTCTCTATTAAAATTGGTACAACTTTAAGTACACTCAAAAAGAAGAAAATTGTTTAAACCCAAAAAAATAAAAAGAATGAGTTGGTATTTGTTATGTAAAACTTGAAGATAAAAGATAAAATACCTAAACTATCAAGTGCAAAGAAGAAATTGGTTTGAAGAACTTATCTTTAGATGATGAGTGGTTAGCAAAGGGTGTCAACCAGAAGATGATGATACAAATTTTGATGAAGATAATGAAGTAACAATTCTAATGCCTTCCAATTTTTATGTGAAAACAGTGAACAGTTTTACTTAATGTAGAAATTAAATTCATATTTTGAAATTAAAATCTCTATATTTTACAATGCTTCTATTTAAATAAATAAAAACATAAAAAAACTACTTATTTTTATGTTTATGTTTATTTGTCTATAATCCCAAAAAAAAAAAAAAAAAAGTTACAAGGTACTCGAGCTTATTGTGCTCAAGTATTGTAGAAATAAAATAAACAGCATTTTATGTTTATGTTTATTTGTCGATAATCCCCAAAAAAAAAAAAAAGTTACAAGGTACTCGAGTTTGGTGAGCTCGAGTATTGTAGAAATAAAATAAACATCATTTTATTTATAAAATGTACTCGAGCCTGGTATACTTGAGTATTGTGTTGCATGGTACTCGAGTATACCAAGCTCGAGTACCACATTATTTTTTTTAATCGCCCGATTTCCACCTCAATAGTGCCATGGTGGCAAAACTTCTAGGAACTAGAGTTTCTTAAACTCAAGTTCCAAATGGTACTCGATTTTTCCAAACTCGAGTACTATAAAAGTGGTATTTCCCTAATAAGTTCTGAAACAATGCTTTTTTGCTACAAATTTCTGAAAATGATGGTATTTGGCCATTTTCACCTACTTACGTAGCTAGCCCTGTTTTAAAGCTTTCAAGTGCTTCAGGAAAGAACTTCATCAATGTTTTCAGTTTGCAACATTTAGCTGCTTGAGAAGTTTCCTTTTCTTTTTTTCCAATTTTGTTGAATAAAACTTCTAGAGATCATCAAATTGAGAAATAAATAAACATGTGCCCATTATGAATGATAGATCATGAAAGAAGTCAATTAAAAATCAACTTCCAACATTTTTCCTAAATGATTAGCTTCCATCAATTGTTCTCCTAGTTTTGATAGCTTTATACAACAAAGAACAAATAAAAGAAAAGAAAAGGTGTTTTTTTTTTTTTTTTGGGGGGGGGGGGGGGGGGGTGTGGAGTGGAGAAACTAAAAGGCAGCCTGTACAAGCTCCAGAATCAATGAAAATCCCTACGTAGATTTGCATAGTCCCGGGAATCCTGTGATATCATAACCTCTAAGCTGCAAACAACCACAGTTAGTATTAACACTTGATAAATAAATTAAACATGTAAAGTTACTCAGTAATGAAATACATTTATGCTTGGTTGTCCTTGAGATCCAGTATAATAACAGTAGAAAAGGTAGTGATCAAGGACAAATAAAGCAGACTTACACACCCACATAAGAAAACAAATACCTTATAATAGGTGAAAAGCAAAAGTACTCCCAAGCTCCAAATGGCATGAATTGTGATTGGCGTTAGAAGATTATGGGTTTTGGCATATAATAATCCCAAAGCAATCCCTGCAGGGTGCACAATGTACTGTTGGTTTCCACATAGTTGATTGACGAGTTTGATATCTACTGAGAGAAATAAATTTGACATTCTAAACAAAGTTATATGCTTAAACAATGTGATCAAGGGAACTTAAAATATAGTCATGTGGAACACATTTCTACATCTATTGCATATATTTAAAGGGAAGCATGCTACCAAAAACAAACTGAATCAGAAATTTTGCAGGCCTGCGATGTGCAAGCACAAATACAGCTGCACTGATAATGACAGCTACTGGTGTAGGAACCCTGCAAAAAGAGTGGAAGAAGCATGAAAACAAACAGGAGCATTTAAAAGTTGACAGGTGATAAATGTACTTAATTTTCCTTAACAATCAAGTTCAAGTGTTGATCAGCCAACCCTCATGGAGGCTTATGGACGCAAGGCTTTGTGGATGAGATATTAATGGAACAATAATAGATGTTGATGGAGAATTCTTTTGTATGGAAAAATCTGGGAGAATGTGTAGAAAACACATGAGAACAGATGGCCCAAATTAAACCCCTAGTAATGCTTATTTGCAATAATTTCGGATTTATCATGAACATTTTATTTCATTTTACATTTGAAGGGGCCATGCCTGCAGGTTGTTTGCGGCATGTCCTTTCTCAGTCTCAGTTGTTGGCAACTGGGACAACATCACATTAAACTACATCACCCATTAGTCCTCATTAGTAAGAACACAACCATCTCAAACCTTTTATTTTATCTAGTTCTCAAATACTACAGTTTCTTTCAAATGCAATCACATCTAGTTTTATCTGTCTTGTATAGCCAGTTATCCATCTCATCCATGTTCCATAATTCTCATATTATGAGCATGTTCTTCCTTTATAGTCAAATGTTTTGTAAGAAATATAGCATACTTGGCCCTGTAATCTCAAAACACTTTCTTTACCAAAAAAAATCTCAGAACACTCTCTCCATCACTCCATGATCAAAATTCAACTTATAATCTCTAAGAAGTGCCTATCCTTTCTTTCTTCCTTTACTTTTTTTTTTTTTTTTTTTTTTTTTTTTTTGCCCTTTAAAATGTATTTTACACGTGCACCCAGTGGGTCACTATCCTTCCACCCTGTTCTTATGGAGAAAGGAGCTCCCCTTTAGGCTAAGCCTTAGAAGCATGAAGTCTCATATATCCACAACTTCTATTATATTAATTACCACTAGATTATTCAGAAAAAATAAATAAATAAATAACCAATAGATTATGGTAAACAATGAAGCCTAGACCAAGGCTTCGCTAAATCAATTTAAACCTACAAACCATATGTCATAAGAAATTATCGACATTAGAAAGCACGAAAAAATTCTAAATTATTTTACCCGAGAGTTTGTTACTAAATATCATGTGTGATTCTTGTGCAAAGAAATTATCAATAGTGCTAGGCATAAATTAACCGTAAGCTTTCAAACATTAAGTTTTTCTGCAACATTAAAATGAAAACTTAATATTTAGATGTAGAGGGAGAAATAAAAAATAAAAAGGAAGGAATTTTACCACTTAGTTAGGGACACCATTAAAAACCCTCAAAACAAGGTCTCCTCAAGAAGTGGAGCAAAGACACTAGTGATGCCCACCAAGTAAGCAGTGCTGCAAAGTCATGCAATGAATAAAAGTGGTCAATCCCTAACACCAAATTATGGCAAGTCTTTTAACAATTTGACATGGATGCAGCCAGAACATGCACAACTAAGGACAGCATGAGATACCTGATACTTGAAGATCCAACTAGTGGAAGCAAGCGACCTAGAACATCAGTCTGAAACCAAGTTAAATAATTATAAAGCGATCCTTATAAGCTTAAATAGCCATCTATGTTTAACAAAAATTACCTAAGCAACTTCCTAATTTTTTCCCATTAAAAAAAATCCTATAATAAAATAAACACAGTAGCCGTAATGAATAAAAATCTAATCAGCCAAAAAATGAATAATACCATTCAAAGAAATGAAAAAAGTATCGCAAGCAATATTCCTTGAAGTTTTATTGCAATTGAATGGCTCATAGAAAAGCCCATATTAGTAGTTATAAATAACTTATAATACAAGAATGGAGGAGATATTACTCCTCGATATCTGGTCCTACTACTTTAGAACAAGTAATTTAATAAACAAACAAAAACAATCAAGGAGTTTATGTCCTCTGCACCCAAAAATAAAAGGAAGAAACCATAACAAAATTCCAGACTAATTGCTAACCCCTCCTTGTAGGCTCCCACCACTGAGAAAGGACATAGAAGCTCCTGTTAAGTAAACAGCTGTTACAGTACCAAGAAAGCCAATCCCTGCCCACAATAGCCATCCTTTCTGTTGACTAAAGGGTTCCCTCCAATCTGAAACAATTGATCAATATCATTTCAACAGATCAAGTATATAAATGCAAAACCTACAGCCTAACTAATAACAAATCAAATGTAGCTGCCAAGGATGAATTTTACCATCTACATTCACTGCCTCATTAAGACAGATTGAGGATGGTATAAGAACCACTATAGTCTATCATGCCAATTTTGATTTAGTTCATGATTTTGCAGCCTATTCGAATGAGTAAATATTTAAGGGGACATATTGTCAATAAAAATGGGTCGTATCCAATGCACAAATCTCCCAATTCTGCAGGGTCTGGAGAGGGTGATTGGCAGGCAGCCATACCCTTATGTTTTGGGAGAGGTTGATTCTCAAACTCAAACCCACGACATGTTGCTTTGGTGGAAGGCACTTGCCATCGCACCATTTCCAATCAACATAAAATAATAATATAAAAATAAAAATAAAAAAACCATTTGTGCATGAGACCAAAAAGACCGATACCGTAGCAAAAAATGTCTTCAGGAATTGGTCGAAACTCATTGACAATGCCATACACAACTCCAAGTGCAACTGCAGTGGAAAGGCTACAAAACAAAAGGTTTGCTTAAAAACTAAGGTGACTATGACTACACTGATAGACAATTTGGTAATAAGTTGATGTAAGAACCAAGTACAAGAATTCTGGGCCTTAGATCCCTTGGGCTCACAATTTATTTGTAGTGGGTTAAAGGATTTCCTACAATGGGTCGTTCTTGGCAGAGAGACTCAAAGCGACACTCTATTGAAATGCTCTCTCCTTCACTATTTTCTCTCCATTTTTCTGAACCCCTTCTTCTCCCAACTTTCCTCTATTTATAGCCAAGGTTAGTGGGGAGACCATGATTATATTCATCATTAGTGCTATTGAAGGTCCAGTATTATCTGATTAAAGTGGTTGTTTAGGTGAAAGGGCGGTGCAGCATTTATGATCTTGGAACTTGGCTCCATTTTCACCGATTGTGTTCGGCAACTCACGTTCCCGTGCATATCATGACCTTCCCGGGTATTGACTCATGCATTCTACCGGGAAATATTAACCGGTCAACCCCGGGAACTTAATAACCAAAACTTGTTTTTGGCCCTAAGGCAGTTTTAAGAAGGGCATAGGGTAACTGGAACTTTCTGCTGGGCCTGCGCCCAAGGCTGGTATGGGCTTGGGCCCGGGGCCTAGATGGGTATGGGCCCAAGGCCGGTATGGGCTTTGGGAGCTCGGTGCCGTACAATAGCCCCCCTTGATTCATACTCGGTCGCCGAGGAGAATCAAGGAGCTGCCTGGGCCCCTTGACCTCGGGAATCTTTTAGTCTGGGACTTCTGGCTGTCACTTCTCATTAATAGTCATCTCAAAAGACGCGCCGTTTCGCGGCGCCAGGCGCAGTCGTCATTATTGCCTGACGGTTAGTGAACCGAAGCGGCGCGCAAATCGGTTACGCTTGGCATTTGCTGGGTCGCTCGTTCGCTGTGCCCATTTATTGCTTGATCAAGCGTTTCTTCTTTCCCCATTTCTTCTGGCTCTATAAATAGTTCTTCTCCAAACGTCACTCCATTTTTCCTTCGCCTCTGATCTTTAGTGCCTACTCTCTGCCGACCACATTTTTGTGTGCTTGCTTGCTCAGCGTTCTTTTCCTCCTTAGAACCCAAAGTAAGTCTCTCTTCCTGTTCCTTCAGCGTTGTTTTTTTGATTTTATTCTTGTAGTTTTAGGCTTTATAGATGGGTTATTCTTACCTTCTAGATACCCCGGCTGCTTTGGCCACCTTTAGGAGTAAATTTAGTATCCCCAGTGACGTGGACGTGGCTTACTGCCATGAGAGTGATATGGAACTCCACCGAGGGCAGGGTACAGCCTTCTTTCCTTTGATGTCCATCTTAGAAGGTGGGGTTAGGTTCCCGGTAGATCCCCTCCTGATAAGCACACTCACCTACTATGGGCTGTGCCCCGACCAGCTTCCCCCCAATTTTTACCGGGTAGTTAGTTGTGTCGGCCAGTTGAACCATACCTTTAACTTACAACTAGACCACCATGATATTAACCAAATGTACAGCCTCTGTGGGAGCAAATCCACAAATTACTACTTAAAGACAAGGGATGCTCGGGTACGGCTGATATCGTGCCTACCCGATTCGAACAGGAACTCCGCCGGGGAGTTTGTCAGGGTGCGCGGCAATTGGTTTGTCGGGGAGATCCCTTGCCCCCTCACACGGCGTGAAGTGGGTTCGTACCTTCCCCTTCCTATAGTTGTTTGAGTAAAAGAAAATCTTTTATTGTTAAAAGCTAACGCGTTATCTGTTCTTTTGCAGACGGCAAAGTGTTTGCTCAGGACCTCAGAGCCGTCCACGTCAGGGACCTAAACTTCATCCTTCGTTCCGAGATCTACGTGCATTGGGACGGGCAACTCCGGGCCTCACACCTGATCCTCGGCGTGGAACCGGTTTACTCTACTTGGCAACCTTTCAAGCAGGCATTGATAGTTGACAGCCCCCTGCTCTCGTACATAGACGTCCGGTACGTGAATTTCTTGCCGCCGAAGCTTACAACCGGGGAAACGAGGGAATTTGGTAGGCGGTTCACTACCGCAGACGAACTAGTTCCCCTTCGAGACGATTCCGCGGAGCAGGTATCCCGGCGCCTTAGAGAGAGAGCTCACGAAGCTATACAACAAGGGGACCAAGCCCAAGAGCAGCCCCATCCCGAGGATCCACCCGCCGAGCATCAGCAGCAAGTGACAGACGCGGCTAACCTGCTAGCTGAAGCGATCCAGCCCGGTGCAAGAATGGTGGCAAGGAGAGTAATGACCCTTGACAGGTTCGTGCCTGGTGCCCGGCCGACCAACCAGCCCCCGCCTACCCAGGGTCGGGGTCCAGTTTCTCAACCTCCTCCCGCCTCGCAGTCCGGACGTGCCCGGAAAAAACAGAAAGTAACCGAGCAACATTCCACGGCCCCGGGGGAAGCCGCCGTCCGGACTCCTCCCCGACCAACAGGGGGGATTGTCATCCGCGAGTCGCCGACCGAAGCCGGCACGGGGGGCGCATCCTCCTCCCAAGTGGCTCCAGCGTAGGAGCCAAAGTTCCTTCTGGACGGCAAGCCATTGCCATCAACGGCCTCTGTTCGGATGTGGGATAAGGGCGAGGGCGGCCGCATTGCCCAAACCTTGGCCGGAGCTCTCCAACTTCCCGAGGACGTGCACGCCTTTGAGGATGGGTCCGAGGAGTCCGTGGGGCGCCGGTTAGAGTGGCACGCCATTGCGGTAATTCTTTTGTCTATTTGCTCCATGTAGATTTCCTTTTGTCACTTTGCTAACTTTCGCGCTTGCTAGGCCGCTCAACTGGCTCACATCGTGGCTGCCCGGGCACGGGAGCTTGATGAGGAAAATGAGCGCGAGAAGGGGGCGCGGGAGGCAGCAGTAAAAACGGCTAAGGAAAAGGCCAAGATTGCTGAGTCTACCGAGAAGAAGGCTGCTGCCGCGGAGAAGTTCCGAGCATCGGCCGAACAGAGGTGTACTGACCTCCTGGCCAGGCAAAATGAGACGGAACTTAAACTGGCCGAAGCCCTCAGCCTCATCACTTCTCATGCCGAGGAGATAGCTGATCTCAGGGCAGGCTTGGCGGCCGCGGAGCAGAAGTGGTACGACGTAGGCTTCGCCGACGCCGAGAACTCCGCAGAGCCGGTGGTGGCTCGGGCTCGTCATATGGGCTTCGAGGCCAGGTGGTTTGCTGCTCTTCAAGCAATGGGAGTTCCTGAAGACTCGCCACTGAGAGACCCCGGCCAGATTCCGTTTCCGAGCCCTGTACCTGCCGTCCAGAACGCCCCGGCTGCTCTAGACGAGGAGGAGACGGCTAGTATGAGGGAGTTGGTTGAGCAAATCGACTCTCATGCCGAGCCCGAGGAACTGGAGGCTACGAGCACACCTACCGTGCAGGAACTCCTTGACGAGGTCCAGCCTTTCTCCCTGATCGTCCAACAGGAAGTGCCACCACCGACTCAACCCCCTAGTTGATTTTATTTTAGCTTATTTTTATTTCGTTTTTATTTGCCTATGTCACCGGGATGTGGTGATTGAACCGTTGCTTTAATTTATTGGTTTTATTTGCCCATGTCACCGGGATGTGGTGATTGAACAATTGCTTTTACTCGTTTAATTGGAAATCCGTTTTCTTTTCCTGTTTCCACTTGTTGAATGAAATTATATCCGTTTGTGCTTTGCTCGAATTATACCAGTGCTATGGCCGCTTAATAGAATGTACCCCCGAGAACCTGTTGTGCGGAGCTGTGAGTAGTTTTGAGAGCGCTATTTGGACTTAGTTTTTGTATTAGGTTTTGGGTTAACCGAGAATTGAGTTTTCGTCCTTCGAGCGTTTGTTTGCAAAGTTTCCGTTTGCCCGGATATTTGATTTTAACCGAGAATCAAGTTTTTGTCCTCATAGATTTAATTGCAAGGTTCACACATGCTCGGTGATTTTGACCGAGCCGAGGGTCAGGTTCCTGCCCTTAAGATTTATTCGTCAGGCTTTCACCTGCTCGGTGATATTGATCGAGCCGAGAGTCAGGTTTCTGCCCTTAGGGTTTTGTTTGTAAGGTTTTCACCTGTTCGGCGATATTGATCGAGCCGAGAGTCAGGTTTCTGTCCTTAGGATTTTGTTTGTAAGGTTTCCACCTGCTCGGCGATATTGATCGAGCCGAGAGTCAGGTTTCTGTCCTTAGGATTTTGTTTGTAAGGTTTTCACCTGCTCGGCGATATTGATCGAGCCGAGAGTCAGGTTTCTGTCCTTAGGATTTTGTTTGTAAGGTTTTCACCTGCTCGGCGATATTGATCGAGCCGAGAGTCAGGTTTCTGTCCTTAGGATTTTGTTTGTAAGGTTTTCACCTGCTCGGCGATATTGATCGAGCCGAGAGTCAGGTTTCTGTCCTTAGGATTTTGTTTGTAAGGTTTTCACCTGCTCGGAGATATTGATCGAGCCGAGAGTCAGGTTTCTGTCCTTAGGTTCTGCTAGCGATTCTCTTGGTGTGCGGCTACAGGGTAAAAAACAGCAAAGACAAAAAAAAGTTCATCATACTCTTAATCTTCATAGAATACAAGTTTCAGCTTACATCAATGGTTACGCGTAGAATTTCTTCAGGTTGTTGGCGTTCCATGGTCGGGGGAGCGGCCTTTCGTCCAGGTCCTCCAAGTAGTAAGCCCCTGCCCCTGCGACGGCTGTGACTCTGTATGGTCCCTCCCAACTCTGAGCGAGCTTCCCTGCAGCCACGTCCCGCATGTTCCCCACTACCCTTCTTAACACCAATTCCCCGGCACTGAATTCCCTGGTCCTTACATTTCGGTTGTACCTTTGCGCCAGCTTCTGTTGATACTCGGCAAGACGTACGGTCGCGGCTTCCCTGCATTCTTCTAGCCAATCCAACTGCTCCATCATAAGGTCGGCGTTCTGCACGGGATCAAACCCGACGACCCGCGCACTGCATAAGCTCACCTCGGTTGGTATCACTGCTTCTGCTCCGTATGCCAGAGAAAATGGGGTTTCCCCCGTGGATCTCCTGGGGGTCGTGCGGTAGGCCCACAAGACACTGGGTAGTTCTTCTGCCCACCTTCCTTTCGCTCCATCCAACCTTCTCTTGAGCCCGTTCAAAATAGTCTTGTTTACTGCTTCAGCTTGGCCGTTGCTCTGGGGGTATGCCGGGGTCGAATACTTGTTCTTGATGCCGAGCTCGCTGCAAAAGGTCCGAAAAGCGTTGCTGTCGAACTGTAGCCCGTTGTCTGTCACTAGTGAATTCGGCACCCCAAACCTTGTAACTATGTTTTTCCACACAAACTTTTTCACGTCGGTATCCCGGATATTGGCCAAGGCTTCAGCTTCAGCCCACTTTGTGAAGTAATCCACGGCCACCAGTACAAAACGGCGGTTCCCCGTTGCTCGGGGGAATGGCCCGAGGATGTCGAGCCCCCATTGTGCAAATGGCCACGGGCTGCTGACAGGGTTTAGATGTCCGGCCGGCTGATGGATCATTGGGGCGTGCCTTTGACATCGTTCGCAACTTCGAACGTATTCGGCGGCGTCCTTCTGCATCTGTGGCCACCAAAACCCCTGCGTCATTACTCTGTGTGCTAAAGATCGTCCCCCGGCATGTCCGCCGCATACTCCTTCATGCAGCTCGGTGAGAAGCTCCTTGACTTTTTCAGGATGCAGGCACAAGAGGTAAGGGCCAGCGAAGGACCTTCTGTACAACTTTCGGTCCGAAGACAACCAGTACCTGGGAGCCATTCGTCGAATCTTATTGGCCTCGGCCTCGTCCTCTGGAACTTTATCTTCGGAAAGAAAGTCTATGATCGGGTTCATCCAGCATGGTCCGGCCACCGCCACCTGCGCAACCTCTACTCCAGCCCGGTCGAGGGCAGTCTTCACACAGATGCTTGGTTCCCTTACAAGTTCAATCGTGATAAGCCTTGGTGTATCCTCGGTAGCCGATGAGGCTAACGTGGCAAGAGAGTCAGCATGCTTGTTTTGCGACCGGGCTACCTGGGATATTTTTACCGTTCCAAACTGACCGATAATCTGCTTTGCCGTACTCAGATAAGCTTTCATTCGGGGATCCCGAGCCTCGAAGTCCCCGGTGATCTGATAAACAACCAGCCGAGAGTCTGAGTAGATTTCCACGTCCCTGGCGCCCAAATGCAATACTGCCCTTAGTCCGGCCAACAGTGCCTCATATTCGGCTTCGTTGTTCGAGGCTTTGAACCCCAATCTGAAGGAATGTTCCAGTCGCATACCCTCAGGGGTGATTATGACAATACCAGCCCCGGCCCCCATAGCGTTTGATGCGCCGTCCACAAACAACCTCCACGGGCGAATCTCCGCACTACAGATTACCTGGCCTTCATTCTTAGGCGTAAATTCCGCGATGAAATCAGCGAGAATCTGCCCTTTCACCGAGCTTCTAGGTCGGTATCTTATGTCGAACGATCCCAACCGAGTCCCCCACTTAGCAATCCGTCCTGTGAAATCGGATCTCTTCAACAGTGATTGTAATGGATACTCGGTGAGGACGAACACTGTGTGTGCCTGGAAGTAGTGTGGTAACTTCCTCGTGGCGTGCACCAAGGCCAAAACCAACTCTTCAAGAGGCAGGTACCTTGTCTCGGCATCGACCAAGGTCTTGCTTACGTAATACACCGGTATTTGCACTCCCCGGTCCCTTAGTAATACAGCACTTACGGCATGATTGGTGACTGCAAGGTACATAAACAGATCCTCCCCGGGCTCCGGGGCCGTCAACCTCGGCGCCTTTGCCAAATACTCCTTTAGTTCTCGAAAAGCTTCATCGCAGCTCTCGTCCCACTGAAACCCCTTCCACTTCTTCAGAAGTTGATAGAATGGCCGGCAGCGATCGGCAAACTTGGAGATGAACCGGTTCAGGGCGGCCAACATCCCAGTGAGCACTTGCACCTCCTTAGGGTTGCTCGGGGGTTTTAGGCGATTGATTGCCTCTATTTGGTCGGGGTTAGCCTCTATTCCCCGAGTGGAGATCAGATAACCCAGGAACTTGCCAGCCCCCACTCTGAAAGTGCACTTTTCGGCATTGAGGCGCAGCCTGTGTCGTCGTAGTATCTCGAATACTCCCCGAAGGTCTTCAGTATGCAGCGACTCTTTTCTGCTCTTTACTACCATGTCGTCGATATAAACCTCAACCGTGCAACCAATTTTTTCCCGGAACATCCTTGTCATCATACGCTGGTAGGTGGCCCCGACATTCTTCAATCCAAACGGCATGACCTCGTAGTGATAGTTCGCGTTCGGGGATATAAATGCTGTCTTCTCTCGGTCCTCGGGTGCTAAGGCAATCTGGTGGTAGCCTTGGAAGGCGTCCAGGAAACTCATTCTCGGGTGCCCGTACGTGGCATCCACCAACTGATCAATCTTGGGCATCGGGAACGGATCCTTGGGACACGCTCTGTTTAAATCGGTGAAGTCCACGCAAACTCTCCATTTACCGCTCTTCTTCTTCACTACGACAGTGTTTGCTAGCCATCTCGGGAAGAATATTTCTTTTATGACCCCGGCTTCCTTCAGTCGCTGGACCTCCAGGTTTACTGCATCGACGTGCTCCTTTGATGCTCTTCTCGGCTTCTGCTTTTTCGGAGGAAATGATGGGTCCACATTGAGTTTGTGAACAATGAACTCGGGGTCTACGCCGGGCACTTCATACGGGTTCCACGCGAAGACATCTATGTTCTGCAACAGGAACAACAACATCTCTATCCTTTCCCGGTCATCCATGCTTGTACCTATCTGGAAGTATTTGTCACTATCTGGGAGAATTCTTACCTTCAGTACCTCCTCGGCAACGTCCGCCCCCTTTTCCTAGGGTATCTGTAATTGCTATGCAGTCTCTTTCTCGGCGTGCTCAGCTTGGCCAAGCTGTTCCTTTTCCCACTGGACCGCGGCTACGAGGCATTGCTTCGCCACCTGCTGACTCCCCCTTACCTCTGCAACCCCGTACTCAGTAGGAAATTTTACTTTCACGTGAAGGGTGGACGGAACAGCCCCCATGGCGTGAATCCACGGCCTCCCCAGGATTGCGATGTAGGGTGCGAACGATCGGACTACTATGAACGTAACTACAACTTCCTTGCCCTCCATGTCCACTGGGAGTGAGATTTGCCCCACGGGAATCACAATTCTCCCGTCAAACGAGACCAATGGCGTGTTATACTTCGCCAAATCCTGGGTTTTTAACCCGAGCCCTTCGAAGAGGTCCGGGTACATGACGTCAGCCCCGCTACCCTGATCAATCATCACCCTCTTCACCAGGAATCCGCCTATCCGGGCTGTCACCACCAAAGCGTCGTCGTGAGGTTGGATGGTTCCTTCGAAATCATCTTCTCCGAACGAGATGTCCAGCCGTCCAACTCTCTTTTGCTTCTTGGATGATTCTCCCTCTGCGCAAGCCACTGTCATCACCATCTTTGTCGCTGCTGCCCCTCTCGGTGCGGCATGAATGACGTTGATTACTCCCCGGGGTGGTGGAAGGGGATTCCTTCTCTGTGGGGCGCCCTGCTCGGTCTCCCGGTCAGTGGAATCTGCTACAAACTCTTTCAGGTGCCCTGCCTTCACTAACTGCCCGAGATGATCTTTCAATACCCTACACTGCTCGGTGGTGTGCCCCTTGTCTCTGTGATAAGTGCAGTATAGGCTTTGGTTCCTCCGAGATGGGTCGCCCCCCATTTTGTTCGGCCATCTGAAGAATGGCTCGTTCCTTATCCGTTCCAGTATCTTGTGCACGGGCTCTTTAAACAACACATTAACCCCTTCGATCTGCACCTCTGGTTCCTGCATTCTGAAGTCCCTTTTCGGCTTTGGCGGCAAGATGCTTTGCCGAGCTCTCCCCGTAAAAGGGGCTTTCCCCCTGCTTTGCAGCCGGTCATCCTCCAGGCGTTTGTACTCTTCTATGCGTCTCATCAGTTGCCTCATGTCCTCCGGGGGTCTTCTTGTCAGCGACTCCCGTAGTTCAGAATCCTCGGGGAGCCCCATCCTGAAGGTGCTAGCCACAATTTTCTCGTTTCCCCCACCAATCTCATTGTAGAATTCCCAGTATCGGCTGGCATAACTCCGAAGGGTTTCCCCGACCCTCATTTTCATGGAAAGCAACGCGTCGACCGGCTGTTGCACTCGGCTGCATGTTACGAACCTGCTGCCGAACTCCTGAATCAGCTCGGCGAAACTGTGTATAGAACCTTTCCGCAACCCGTTGAACCATCTCAGTGCGGTAGAGCCGAGACTAGAGGGGAATACTTTACACATCAATGCATCGTTGTGCGCATGCAACGACATCATGTGGATGTAATGACTGACATGCTCCACGGGGTCTGTCCTCCCCTCATAGGAATTGAATGGTGGACGCGTGAATCTGCTCGGCATGGGTGCCCGTTCAATCTCATCCGAGAATGGAGACCGGGCCGCCATCCGCAAGGCCCTGCTCATGGCATCCATCGCGGCGTTGTGGTGCTGCCACTCCTCTGGCGACTCTGACCCCTGGTTATCATATCCATGTGACCGGGAACGGTCCCGTCTACGACGAATATCCCGGGAGTGACGACGTGACTCTTGAGAATGGGATCGGTCTCGGTGTTGTTGCGTAACAGATCGGCTGGAACCTTCCTCGCCACGGTTCCTTCTGGGTTGGGGGTTGTGGTTCCTTTCGTGGCGCCGACCCCTTGCCTCCAGCTCCAAGTCCATTACCAATCTGCGCAACCGCTCCAGCTCCCGGTCTCTATCATCATGTTGCCGATGTGCTGAGACGTTTGAAATCGTCCGGTGCGTTTGGTCCGATCCTTCTCCCAATCCGGACCCTTCCTCTCCTCTTGAATGCTCCCTATCCTCCAGCCGCTTCTGCCTTCTCTCCCTCCACGTCGATCCCCGGGAAGATCCTGCGGAATTGCTCGGAACGTGCCCTCTTGAACGCTCCTCAGACATCTTCTTTGCTTGAGTCTCACTCGAACCACAGCTTCGTAGGATGGCCCCACGGTGGGCGCCAATTGTAAGAACCAAGTACAAGAATTCTGGGCCTTAGATCCCTTGGGCTCACAATTTATTTGTAGTGGGTTAAAGGATTTCCTACAATGGGTCGTTCTCGGCAGAGAGACTCAAAGCGACACTCTATTGAAATGCTCTCTCCTTCACTATTTTCTCTCCATTTTTCTGAACCCCTTCTTCTCCCAACTTTCCTCTATTTATAGCCAAGGTTAGTGGGGAGACCATGATTATATTCATCGTTAGTGCTATTGAAGGTCCAGTATTATCTGGTTAAAGTGGTTGTTTAGGTGAAAGGGCGGTGCAGCATTTATGATCTTGGAACTTGGCTCCATTTTCACCGATTGTGTTCGGCAACTCACGTTCCCGTGCATATCATGACCTTCCCGGGTATTGACTCATGCATTCTACCGGGAAATATTAACCGGTCAACCCCGGGAACTTAATAACCAAAACTTGTTTTTGGCCCTAAGGCAGTTTTAAGAAGGGCATAGGGTAACTGGAACTTTCTGCTGGGCCTGCGCCCAAGGCTGGTATGGGCTTGGGCCCGGGGCCTAGATGGGTCTGGGCCCAAGGCCGGTATGGGCTTTGGGAGCTCGGTGCCGTACAGTTGACATACAAACAATTTACATGTAAAAGTATTGCAAGTTTTATGAATCCCATGTGGCATCCCAGATAGGATATCTATGAAGCCAACAAAAAACAGACCAACAGTTAAGAGCACAGCCATTAAATCCATAGCATCGACCTGATTTCTAGAGGGTAAATAAGCTTCCAAAAAAAGAACAAAAACCAACGACCACCTTAAGCAACCCACTGCTTGTACAATGTCTTACAATCTCCAGCAAATACATACAAATTCCAATACAATTTAGGTGTTTCAGGAAACATGTTAGATTCCAAACATGAATGTCAAAGTTATGTGTAAATGCAATGATGGATCAAATATAAAGATTGGGTCCAAAAATTGGCTGGCATAGTTTTCCAATTAGCAAAAGATAAGCAAACAATTGAAACTAAACTAAAGGGACAGCCATTAATACCCCTGAGACAAGAACATTATCTCCGCCTGCGTGTCCAAACTCAGTTCCTCAAGGCAAATTCCTAGCTTATGAAGAGCCACTGACAGTGTATGCCCTGCCAAAATATAACTGTCTACGAAAAAATTGATTAATTTCATTCCAAACCATCAACCTAGAAACAATTGGCATGTATGCATATTTTAGCTTATAAAACATACTTAACCAATACCCATAAGACCATCTGCTTCATAAATTAGTATTATACAATTATTTGACACTGGATTGCTAAGAGTTTCTTTGGATGTGCTTATTTTCATTGACTTATTTTCTTTAGATAAACAAGGCGAAAATATACTTTTGGTCCTAAAACCAGAAATTTTCATTGTTAACCCTCGAAAAAATGTAAATGCAGGAGCACTGGACTCGTTGAGACGTCAAAACTTGGCAAATATTTGACACGTCTCAACATCTCAACGAGTCCAATGCTCCCGTGCACTAGACCCAAGCCTGTACTTCCAAGTTAAAGTGCTAAACCTTCTTTAACCCTGCAATTATAATATAGTACCACGTGTCTATATCGAATTTTGCCACACAAACAAATAAAATTATAATGACAATTTTAGGAAAGGACTAATTTGGATAATAAGTTTACAATTTTTAGTACTAGAGTAATGAACTTTTAAGTTTCAGAGACTAAATATAACAAACAAACAAACAACCTTAAGCCTGATGAAAGTAGAATCAAGCAAACCGTTTGCCAACCCCAGGGCACATCCCATCACTTCAACATTGGCCAGTCCAATCCAGTTTCATGAAAATAAAATTACCAAGTTATTTTTATTAAAAAAAAAAAAATACTATGCATTTTTTTATACAAATAATAGAAATTAAAAGTATAAAGAGAATATTTAGTGGGGTCAAAATATTTCCTTATTATAAACACAATGATAACATGCAATGATAACGTCTAAATTTGTTTGTCTATCTTAGTCCTTAGTGTTGTCTTAATAAATTGCCATGTCAAATAAGGGATGTGGGGTTCAAATTCCGCTTATATCAAAAACCGATTCAACTTAATGTTGAATTCAATACATTGGGTTCAAAACTCGCCTACACCAAAAAAGCCAATCGGTGTTGAATATCAGCTTGGGTTGAATATCACCAAAAGACCCATGTGAGAAACGTCACCTTGGGTTGAATATCAGCTTTTGATTTATTATTATCTTTGGAAAAGCAAACTGAGCTAAGCCTTAGAGCTTTCTTGGAAATGGGTGTGCTAGAATGGAGGGAAAGAGCAATGTGGTGGGTTTGTTTCGCTGAGTCTATGGACAAGAAACAACGTTTGGGTTGGAAAACATGGTGATGATAGTGGGAAGAAGATTGAGCAGCTAGCGAGGAAGAGAGTGCCATTGACGCCATTTCTTTTGCTCTTTGAGAATTTCAGATGCTGTGAGCGTTTTATGGTTTAGAGTCTTTAGACTACTAGATTGAGAGCACAAGAGTGGAGTGGCCTGCACGGTAGGACAACTGGACAAGTCCCTACATTTTGGGGCTAGCTGTAAATTTGATTTTACTACAAGTCCCTACATTTTGGGTCAATTTCATTTTGATCCTTACTTGTTGGTAACAGTCAATTTAATCAATGTTATTTTCAACTTGTAGTCGATTTAGTTTCTGTAGAGACCAAAATGGTATATTAGCTTAATAAATAAGAATGACTTTTAGAGAAAAAAAAAAGTAAGTTAAATTCATTTTGTCAATGAGTTCCTCTGATAATAAGAAATAATAAGAAGGGAAATGTTAAAGAATGCCCTAAGGGCATTGGTTTAGAATCTATTTTTTTTATGAAAAAATGATGACGCAATTAATTTTGTTGATATCTTTTTAGATTTTTCATAAAAATGATGTCAAAACTTTCATTATATAGTTTGTTATCAGTCCTAAAAGCACCCGTTAACATGACCCTAATAAGAGTAAAGTCTAAGATAAGGTTGTGAATTCAATAATCATTACATAACTTATGAGCATGTAAATCAACAAGAATTAAATTCATTATGGGCATGAAATATTCTCATGTGTTCAGATAATGTCAGATTGGAGACTAGGAGGCTTCTTGTTGTTATTCTTAATTACATCATGTGATTGAAAATGGATAATGATCCTCTTCATTCCAAATGGATTCATTTTATGATTCATATTAAATATTACAAATTTTTAAAAGTGAATTAGTATTATGCCCGTGCATTGCTTGTGAAAATGAAAGTCTACCACTCACAATTAACCACTTTAAAGTTCTAATAAAAGTTGTAGCACAAAAGTTATAATTCTAGAAAACCCGATAAAATTAACATTTGCCAACAAAGCTCAGTCTGCTTTTCTGATCTCGGCTGGTCGAGGAACAAGCATGACTGGTTGTTAGTAACTCATCCAATTAATACAAAACAGACATATTTTGGCATCCAAAATCAAATAGCCCCCCTTGGAAGGATGCTGTGGTAAATACAAAAACCAAAAGTTGTGTGTCAGTTCCTAAGCATGTGTTGTAGGTCAAGTCAAGGCCATTCAATTTTCTTAGGAATGACAACCGGCCCAGAGGGCCTCTATATCAGAAATTTGGCCATAGGATATATCGGATTTATGTAGCTAGCTCTGTTTTAAAGCTTTCAAGTACAGAAATTTGGGTCAGTGTTTCTGGTTTGCAGTATTTAGCTGCTTGTGATTTGAACTGCTGGAGCAATTTCCACGAAATTTTTTCAATTGTGATTAATGAACTTCTTAATTCATTGAGAAAGAGATCATCAGCTTAACAATTAAGTAAACATATACACCCATTATGAAGTAATCATGAAAGAAGTAGTATATCAACTTCCAAAAAATTTCCTAAATGATTGGCTTCCATCAATTGTTCTCCTAGTTTTAATCACTTTATACAACAAAGAACAAAGAAAAGAAAAGGATTTTTTTTTTCTTTCCTTTATTTATTTATTTTTGGTTGTGAGAAAGAGAGCCTGGAAGGCAGCCTGTATGATTACATGGTTAATAAACCTAGACGGTAGCCTGTACAAGCTCCAGAATCAATAAATTCCCTATCAGGTTGCTTGTAGCAATTCCTTGATATCATAACCTTGAAGCTGCAAACAACCACAGTTAGTTTTATCACTCGATACATAAATTATACATGTAAAGTTACTCAGTAATGACATACATCTATGCATGGTTGTCCTTGAGATCCAGTACAAAATAATAACAGTAGAAAAGGTCGTGATCAAGGGCAAATCAAGCAGACTTATGCACCCACATGATAAAACATATACCTGTTTAGCAAAAAAAAAAAAAAAAAGAAAGAAAGAAACTTATACCTGAAGAAAGGTGAGAAGCAATATTACTCCGGAGTTCCAAAAGGCATGTATTGTGATTGGTGTTAAAAGATTACGGGTTTGGGCATATGAAAATCCCAAAGCAGTGCCTGCAGGGATCAAAATGTACAGTTGGTTTCTTCATGGTTGATGGATAAGTTTGATATCCACTAGAGAGCAATAAACTCGACATTCTAAATGAAGTTTTTTACTTAAATAATGTCATCAGGGAAACTTAAAACAGTCATGTAAAACACTTTTATAGATCTTTTGCATCTATTTAAAGGGAAGCATGCTACCTAGAACAAACAACTGTGGAAACTCTCCAGGAGTGAGATGCGCAAGTGCGAATACAGCAGCACTGATAAAGACAGCTACTGGCGTAGGTACCCTGCAAAAAGAGTAGAAGAAGCATAAAAAATAAAATAAAAAAGAAGAGAATTTAAAATTTGACAGGTAATAAGTGTAATTATGTTCCCAACAAAAATCAAATTCAATCAAGTTCATGTTCAACTTACCTATCAAAAAAAAAAGTTCATGTTCAACTCACCCTCACAACGGGAATATGGCAGCAAGGCTTTGGGGATGAGATATTAGAAAAGATGGAAAGGAATTTTATATGGAACAAGAAGATGGAAGAATGTGCAGAAAACACATGAAAACAGATATACAACCCAAATCAAATTCCAGTAACACTTATTTGAAATGATTTGGAATTCATGTCATAAACATTTTATTTCATTTTACTCTATAAGGGCCATGCCTGCAGTTGTCTGCAATATGTCCTTTCTCAGCCTCAGTTTGTCTGCAACTGGGACAACATCACATCAAACTACTTCAACCATTAGTCTTCATTAAACAGAACACAACCATCTCAACCTTTTTTTTTATCTAATTCTTAATGGGTACAGTTTCTTTCAAAAGCAATCATATCTAGTTTTATTTGTATTGTATTGCCAGCTCTCCATCCATCCATGTTCCACCATTCTCATATTACGAGCATGGTCTTCCTTTAAAGTAAAATGTTCTGGAAGAAATACTTGGCCCTATAATCTCAGAACATTTTTACTTGACAAACAAATCTTAGAACACTTTCTCCATCACTCTTTAATCAAATTTCAGCTTATTCATAATTTCTAAGAAGTGCCTATCCTTTCTTTTTTTTCCCTTTAAACAGAAATTTTCACGTGCACCCAGTGGGTTGTGACCTGCAATCCTTCCACCTTGTTCCTATGGGGGAAGGAGCTTCCCTTTAAGCCAAGGCTTAGTAGCACAAACTGTCTCATATATCTGCAACTTCTATTACATTATTAACTGCTGGATTATAGTACACAATAAAGCCTAAAACAAGGGTTTGCCAATTCAATTTAAAGCTGCAAACCATGGGCCATAAGAAATTATTGGGATTAAAAAGCAAGAAAATGTTCTAAATTATTTGACCTGAGAGTTTGTTACTAAATATCATGCATGATTTTAGGAGTGGTGTGTGCAAAGAAACGATCAATAATGCTAGGCATAGAATAAACGGTCAGCTTTCAAACACTAAGCTTTTGTGCAACATTAAAATGACAACTTAATATTTAGATGGAGAAACAAAGAGGGAACCATACCACTTTGTTAGGGACACCATAAAAAACCCTCGAAACACGTTCTCCTCAAGAAGTGGAGCAAAGACACCAGTGATGCCCACCAAGCAAGCAGTGCTACAAATTAATGCAATTAATTAAAGCGGTCAATCCTAAACACCAAATGATAGCAATCGTTCACATGGATGCTGCCAGAACATGCACAACTATGGAAGGACTTGAGATACCTGATACTTGAAGATCCAATTAGTGGAAGCAAGCGAACTAATGCATCAGTCTGAAACCAAGTTAAAGAATTATAAAGGAGTCTCTATAAGCTTAAATATCCGTCTATGTCTAACTGAATATCACCAAGTAACTTCCTAGTATTTTAATAAACATAGCAGCTGTATTGAATGAAATTTAATCCACCTAAAAATGAATAATTCTCTTTAAAGAAACGAAAAAAGTATCTCATTCAGACAGCACACAATTTTGTAGATGCAAGCAATATTCCTTAGTTTTATTGCAATTGAATCATAGAAAGAACCCATATTAGTAGGTATGATACAGGAACGGAGGAGACATGTTCCTACTAATTTAGTACAAGTAGCAATCTAAATAGACACAGAAAAGTCAATGAGTTTATGTCCTCTGCACCAAAAAATGAAAGGAAGATATTATAAAAATGTTCCAGACTAATTCCTAACCTCTCTTTGTGGGCTCTCACCACCGAAGGACAGAGCAGCTCCTGTTAATGCAACGGCCATTACAGCAGCACCAAGGCCAATCCCTGCCCACAAGAGCCATCCTTTCTGCAGACTAAAGGGCTCCCTCAAATCTGAAACAATTGATCAATACCATTTCAAAAGATCAAGCATATGGATCCAAAACCTACAGCCTAACTAATTACAAATCATATGTAGTTGCTAAGGATGAATTTTACCATCTGAATCTATTATCTCTTTGAGACACATAATTGAGATTGTATAAAAGCATTATATCATGCCAATTTTTTTTTTTAGTTCATGATTTTGCAGCCTAGTTCAATGAGGAAACATTTTGGGGGCACATTGACAATCAATGTGACGAAAGTAAAAAAGAAAGATGTTTGTGCATGAGGTTGGAGAAATAACAAGACCGAAAAGATTGATACCATAGTGATAAACATCTTCAGGAAGTGGTTGAAACTTGTTGGCAATTGTATACAGAACTCCAAGTACAACTGCAGTAGTAATGCTGCCAAAACAATAAGTCGGCGTAAAACAAAGGTCACCATCTACTACACTGATTGATAGGCAATTTGGTAATAAGTTGGCATACAAACAATGTACAGGTTAAACTATTGCAAGTTTTATAAATCCTATGTGATATCCTTATCCCAGAGAGGATATCCAGGAACTCAAAAAGAGACCAACAGTAAGGGCACAGCCATTGAATCCATAGCATTGACATGATTTCTAGAAAGTAAATAAATTTCAAGAAAAACAACTAAATCCAACTATCCTAAATATTAATTACATATACATATTATGGCATCTGCCACAAGCGCACAATGCTTGTGCAATGTCTTACATTCTGCAGCATAATACACACAAGTTCCAGTACAATTTAGGTGTATCGGGAAACATGTTAGTTTCCAAACACAAATGTCAAAGTTACATGTATAGGCAATGATGGACCCAAATTCAAAGATTGGGTCCAAAAAGTGGCTCGCATAGTTTACAACCTTCAAAAATAAAATAAAATAAAATAACCAAACAATTGACAATAGACTAAAAGGACTGCTGTTAATACCCCTGATCCAAGAATAGTATCTCCGCCTTCTCATCCAAATTTAGGTCCTCAAGGCGAATTCCAAGATATGGTATAGCCACTGCCTCTGTTAACCCTGTCAAAATAAAACTGCCTGGGACAAAATTAATTAATTTCATTCCATACCAAAAACCTACAAACAATTTCCCTATATGCATAATTGAGCTAATAGTAATAATACATACTTAACCAATAACTATAAGGCAGTTTGTTTCATAAATTCCATGCATAATTTAGATACAATTATTTGATATTCAATAACTAAGAGTATGTTTGAACGAGCTTATTTTCTATTTAAAAATAATTGAATAATATTTTGAAAACATACAATTTGGATCATGTTTTACGTTAGCATCTGAAATTTGAAAAGTTCATTTTTAGTCCTGAAAAAATTGTAAATGTAACAAATTAGACCTTCTGTAACCTTGCCGTTATAACAAGGCGTCACATGGCTTTGTTGAATTTTTCCACATGAGGCAATGCTTAGGTACATTTACAATTTTTTGAGAACTAAAATGAACTTTTTAAATTTCACAGACTAAAATCAAAATGTATAGTTCTGCCTAAAAATAAGCTAGGTAAAGGTATTGTCATACTTGGAAATATAAAATTAGGGGAGAGAGAGAGAGAGAGAGAGAGAGAGAGAGAGAGAGAAACCTTAATCCACAAGCAAGCGAAGTCAAGGAAACAGTTTGCCATTCCCAGGGCACATCCCATCGCTTCAAAATTGGCCAGTCCAATCCAATTTCCTAAAATAAAATGACCACAAGGAAATATTTCCATTAGTAGGGAAAATTCAAGCAATGCTGAGAAAATTAACAGGGAAAATTACATAAAAATGACCAACATTTACACAATGTCTTAGATTAGGTAAAGGGTTTTAATTTTGTTGATCAAAACCCAAATTCATGAAATCGTTCCAATTTAAGACCTCACTCTATCTCCATTATTCATTTCTGCTATTCTAGGCAGTAACAAGCCAGATAAAAGCTGGAAAATATTGATTAAACTCTGCGTTTCAGCTTCTATTTGTTCATAAATAAATTTGACAGGCATTGAATAGAGAGTGCAGAGAGATAAAGTTTCGCTTGTGTGAGAACTTTTTCTCTGTTACATTATGTCAGGTCATACCCAGTACACAAAACTCCCACTTTTTGTGATAGGTACTTGCCATCGCACCAAAGTCCAAACTTTTACATTAAGTCCAGAATAATATAGAAAATTAGAAATCAATACCGGAGAAAAATCTGGACTTCAAATTGAAAGGGTTTCATATTAAGAGTTTAAGACTTTGATACAGGTGTAAACTCTAGGCCTTTTCTAATGTAACTTCTCCAAATGATAGAGGAAATTTTTTTACTTATACACACACTGAGTCAACGATATAATAGTAATCAAAATTATCAAATGTTAATTCAAACATATAATTCTCTGTGATGAGCCAAGACACCAAATAAGTAAACGGGGTTTGAACCCAGGTCTTTTGTTCAAAGAGTTGAACTAACTGAAATCCAGTTGTGTATTTTAGTACTTAACTATGTGCTCCTCAAACCAAAAAAAAGCTAAAAGTAGAGATTCATTGTAGTGAGTTGCAGCTGAGTTGAGATGGGTTACCTTGTCCTGAATAATATCGGGTTTTGACTTTTCATCTCCAGCTTTGAGAAAGCAGACCGAGCGTAACGCTCTCTTGGAAATGGGTCTACTAGATTGGAAGGAAAAACCAGTGTAAGTTTGTTTGGGTGAAGAATCTGGGAATAGATGGTAATGGTAGAGCGAAGAAGAGTGAGTAGCTAGCGAGGAAAGTACCATCGACACCATTTCTCTTCTTGAGAATTTCAGGTGTTAAGAGTGTTTAGACTAGAGCAAGAGCACAGGAGTGCAGTGGCCTCTTGCTTGGTAGGATAAGGTTTTTTTTCTTTTTTTTTTCTTTTTTCTTTTTTTTCCTTAAACTAAATCTAGAGAAACCTAGGTTGTTCTTACTTATTTTACTAATATCTTTCTAATAAATTTTAAAAACAAGTTTAATCCACCAATTTAATAAATAAATAAATAGTATTTGTGCTTATACATATTAATATATAATTAATGTAATTGATCATTTACGCAGTTTATAAAATAAAAAATACATGAAACTACGTAGGATTATATTAAAAGGATACCCTATTGAGAGAAAGAACATTTTTCAATCCAAATTAGGTGGATTCTTTTTTCTCATATTTTTGCTAGCAATGTTCCTTTTTTTTAATGCATCTTTAAAAATAAATAAATAAACAATTCCTTTTATGCACATTAAATGGAGTGGATTGCTCTAACATATGAGACTGAGTTTAAAATTTAAATCTTAATGCCTCCATTTTATTACGAAGAAATTTCAAGTGGTAGGGAGATTCAAAGATCTTGGCAGTTGGTCGAATCTCAATTACATTTTCAATTTGTACTTTCCTGCTAGGGGAGCTTGGTTGTATTGAGCTTTTATGCTTTGGTACAACTGCTTGTCAAAAATGGCTGTGCATCCCCAACAGTATGTGCAAAATTTTTTCCTTTTGCACATCTAAAACCTACTTTTTTCTATTTTACACTCTCATTTTTACAAAACACCCACGTTAGTTTGTCTATTCAAATAAAATATTCATTTCTTTAACACTTTCATCTCTCTCATAGACCCAACACAACCTGTACAGTCACCATCTCTCTCAAGATTGACACCTCCGGCCTCCGATCACACCGGAATCCTACTAAAAACCAGTAAAAAGAGAGAGAGAGAGAGAGAGAAACCCAGGAAAAAAAAAAAAAAAAAAAAAAAAAAACCCCAAAGATTGATGAGATGAGAGAAAGAGAGAGCTGCTCCTCAACATCTAAGTCTTCGTCTTTGTCAACGTGGTGGTCTAATTTCTACTCCTCGGCACTCATAACAAAGCCTTAGGTTTCTCCGTCGGAGAACTCCATTCGTGTTGTAGGTGACAAACTCAGCTTGCTCCTTGGCGATCGGTAAAAGCTAGAGCAGGCCAGATTGATGAGATGAGAGAAAGAGAGAGCTGTGCACCTAAGTCTCTGATGAAATGAGAAAGAGAGGGAGGTGAGAGTCAGTATAGAGAGGAGAGAAAAAAAATTATTAAGATATTATATGCACATGCTATAATAACTGTGCATATTTGCACGATTACTGTAGCAATTGTGCATTTTTACACAAGTTTACACCCACTGATGTGGGTATTTTTTTGCTCAAAATGAGTAAAATTAGACACTTTTTCCATTTTACACATTTATGCACAAACTGATGGGGATGCTCTTAGCCTTTCATTAGTTTTTGCCAAGATGTCACACAGCAATCTTTCTCCAAACATATAGAGACGCCTATAGCCTTGGATCTAGCTTTGCCCCTTATCTACTATAAGTGAATTTGTTCGATCCAGAATTTCATTATGAACTATTAACAATAGTTGAGCTAATATCTCTCAAATTCCAATTAAAATTATATATATATAGAGAGAGAGAGAGAGAGAGAGAGAAATTATTTTAATGAAATCACGACCTCAATATTGATAAGTTTTATATACCTTCAACTTAAATTAATTAGACATTTATAAAGTTATAGTAAATAACATATAGAATTATGGATATAGTCAAAATCTCATACATTGTGAGAGAGATCTTATGAGTCATAAGAGAGTCTCATAAGAATTAAGATACACCTAAACCTAATTGGTGATACAAGGAACATATCACATATCAGTCTTTTTCCTTCTTAATCTTCTTTTGGATAAGGGTGGAAATAAGAGTTCATATGTGATGTGAATGGAAGGCCCACCATGGTGGGCCTTATCTGAGAATGTCAATTACTGCTACCGACGCCGCCTTGCCAAACTTTTGGATCCAAAGTTTATGTCAATTATTTCCAGAGTGGGCCCGTTTCTGCATGTTGAGATTGGGCCAACACCAAGAAAGAAGGAAAGAAATCAAACTCACGTTTGTAAACGAAAATGTCATCATTCTATTTCAATTGGAAGGGATTGCTTTTAATTTTTTTTTAAGGAAAATCGATAGTAAACTTTATTTGTTCATAATCATGTTACACAATTGAGAAGGAAAAAAAAAAAAAAAAGTAAAATTGTGTTTGGTGGTGAAGAAAATGAAAAATCATAGGTTTGTTTGGTTTGCATTTTTTAAAAAGTGTTTTTAAAAGACTGAAAAAATAATATGTTTTTAAAATAAGAAATGTGTTTGGAATAGTATAATTCTCTCTCTATATGTGTGCACGGGTGCTTTTTTAATCAACTCTTTCACAAGCTACATACAATCAACGTTAGCATACCCAATCACTAATAAATCACCATAAATTAGCCAACATTAGCAACCAACAACCACAATGTGAAGGGCCTTCACCCGAAGGGCCACAACCGTGAAGGACCTTCACGGTTTCACCTCTAGGTGATAATCAACCTTCAACAACCAAAAACCACCCATGGTCCTTGAAGGCCTTCACTAACAATCAGTCATAGTCTCATAGACCCTGCAAGCTCAATCACAATTTCCCCCTATTTTCTTATCTACCAAATAACCCCATAATGTTTATTAAAAAAACATGCATGTGGACATCTGTAGCAAGTATTATAAAAATAGCTATTCCATTGCATTGTTCATTCCTACATGCCAATGTGACCAAGATTTTTATTATTGTAGCTTAGCAAATGGCAAGAACTAAGAAGTCGGTTTTGTGGTGGGAACTGGGAAGAACCAAACCCTTTAAACCTATAAATATTTAGTCTATTTTACATACAAAACTCTCATTTAACGGTACGAAATTTTAAAAGTTACACTCAAACTCATACATTTTATATTTAAAAAGAAAAGAAAAAAAAAAAAGCTAAAATCATATTAATCATGCTCATTTATTTTATCATGACCTGGGTCAAAATGAGTCGAGTCAAGTCGAATTAACCTAAAATTGAACATCTCAAATATTATTTAACAAAATTGAAGTATTAATAAACACTTTTATACTAAAGTAAGTAAATATTTCATTCCTATTAACAAAAATAAATATTTCGTGAGATAAAGAGAGGCATATATACTTTTGTTATAGAAACCTAGTCTTTTATGTAAAGAAAATTAAAATTAGAGGTATTTTAAGAATTAAATTAATAATCAGGTTGAGTTCAAGTACCTAAATTATAAAATTAATGGGTTAAAACATGTGAACTCATACCCATCATGAATCAATTTAAAAAACCCTAAGCCCTTACTATTAGGTCGAGAAACCCACAAAAGTGACAAAACCCAATCTATTCTATTGTTGGCCTTAGTATTTTTTTTTAACATATTATTTAACTATTACAAGAAGTAGAGGGGCAAGGAGGAGGATTTTAGTCCTAACTCTTTTTATAAAAGGGACAGACCAACATCACTAAGTTACAAGACTCTTGATCATTGTTAGCCTCATTTTAATTGCATTGGACTCACAAAAGTCAAGCACAACAATTAACTAGCCTATTGATGCTCCCATGATCGAATTTATTTATTTTTAGATCCATGATGGTTCATTGGGCATGCTTATGAGGCACTTTGTAATTTGTATACCATTTTTTTTATTCTTGGATAGGATATATACATTTATTTATATTTCATAAATAAGGTATTTGATCTTGACAAATTGTTTAGAAAGTCAGAAAAATGGTTCGCAAGGAAGAGCATTATTTGTACATGCAGAGAAAATATATTTGCATTAAGGTCAGAGTATGGACCTCCATCTCGTTGGCTCAATTATACAGTCCATCTTCCTCATCATGTTGAGCTCTTCCTGCAAGTTTTTTTGTAGTTTATTTTAGAAAATGATGGAAAGCTGACTTTCCCATCTTTTTTAGTCACTTAAACTAGCACACTTTTGCCTCATACTTTAATAATAATAAAAAGAATTAATGTTGAGCAGCTTGATCGGATCTAAATCCGGAAAACTCAACCAGATTTTTAAAATCCATAGGACACACCAAAAAAGAAAAAATAAATCACACTAACTTACATTAATAATTGTGAAAAAATTTCAGTGTCTCTATAGTTATTGTTTATATATTAGTCCTACCTTTTATTCAGGTATAAAGTTTGTTAAAAAAATAAAGACGAAAAGCACATTTTAGTCCCTACATTTTTAGGCGATTCTCATTTTAGTCCCTACATTTTATTTTTACTGCTTTTAGTCCCTATCCTGAAAAACGCTTCCCGTTTTGGTCCCTGCCGTTACTTATTTAACAGAAATATCCTACTTGGCAAACAGTCCAACAATAAATGCTGACGTGTCTATTAAAATAATATTTAAAAAGCCACATCATATAAAAATAATATTAAAAAATGCCACGTCGGCAATTTAATTTTTTTAAAAAGCCACATCAAATAAAAATGATATAAAAATTTCTAACCTAATTATTTTTTAAAAAAAGAAAAAAAATTAGTTAAATTAATTTTTTTTCCTTTTTTTTGGAAGAACATGAAGAACGTTCCAGGAGATGTTTCCCATTCCTCTTTCTCTATTCACAGTTCTTCATCTCTCCCTCTATATCTCTCTTCTACGTTTCCCATTCCTCTTTCTCTATTCACAGCATGTTTTGCTCATCTATCTCTTCTCATCTGACTAAGTTTTGGTTGGATCGAATCGGTGGTTGCTGGGTTTTAGTGGTGGCGTTTCAGTGGTGGGTTTCGGTTGTGGAGTTGAATCGGTGGCCGACTTTGGTGGTGGGTTTTTTTCGGTGCTTGCTGGTTTTAGTGGTGGCGTTTTAGTGGTGGGTTTCGGTTGTGGAGTTAAATCGGTGGCCGGCTTTGGTGGTGGGTTTTTTTCAGTGGTTGCTAGGTTTTAGTGGTGGCGTTTCGGTGGTAGGTTTCGGTTGTGGAGTTGAATCGGTGGCCGGCTTTGGTGGTGGGTTTTTTTTGGTGTTTGCTGGGTTTTAGTGGTGGCGTTTCGGTTGTGGAGTTGAATCAATGGCCGACTTTGGTGGTGGGTTTTTTTTGGTGGTTGTTGGGTTTTAGTGGTGACGTTTCGGTGGTGGGTTTCGGTTGTGGAGTTGAATCGGTGGCCGGCTTTGGTGGTGGGTTTTTTTCGGTGTTTGCTGGGTTTTAGTGGTGGCGTTTCAGTGGTGGGTTTCGGTTGTGGAGTTGAATTGGTGGCCGGCTTTGGTGGTGGGTTTTTTTTGGTGGTTGCTGGGTTTTAGTGGTGGCGTTTCGGTGGTGGGTTTCGATTGTGGAGTTAAATCGGTGGCCGGCTTTGGTGGTGGGTTTTTTTGGGTGTTTGCTGGGTTTTAGTGGTGGCGTTTCGGTGGTGGGTTTCGGTTGTGTAGTTGAATCGGTGGCCGGCTTTGGTGGTTGGTTTTTTTCTGTGTTTGTTGGATCCATTTGGTGGTGGGTTTCGGTGCTTGCTAAGTCTGTTTGGTGGCTGGGTTTCGTGATGGTCTTTTTGGTAGTTGGGTTTTGTTGGTAGCTGGGTTTTGGTGGTGGCTGGGTTCTGTTTGATGTGGTGGTGGTCATGCCGGGTTTCATTACGCTTTCTCTAAGATCTTATTCAGACTTCGCTGGGTTTGGTTGTGCATGGAGGCCGAAAATCTGGGTTTGAGTTTTGTGTTTTTTATGTTTGGTTTCAAATCATAAGAAAATCTTGTTGAATGTTTGTGTTTTGTAATTTTTTATGGGCATATCTTTTTATTTTGTAAATCTGAGTGATTTTATGGTTTTGGTTGCTAAGAAAATGCAAGAAAAGAAAAGAAAATTTTTAATTTTTAATTTTTAATTTTCTAGGCAAGCTTAGTTGGGGAAGATAAATGAAGAACACGTTCTTCATGTTCTTCCAAAAAAAGGAAAAAAATTTAATTTAACTAATTTCTTTTCTTTTTTAAAAAAATAATTAGGTTAGAAATTTTTGTATTATTTTTATCTGATGTGGCTTTTTTAAAGAATTAAATTGCTGACGTGGCATTTTTTAATATTATTTTTATTTGACATGGCTTTTTTAATATTATTTTAATAGACACGTCAGCATTTACTGTTGGACCGTTTGCCGCGTAGGATATTTCTGTTAAATGAGTAACGACAGGGACCAAAATGGAAAGTGTTTTTCAGGATAGGGACTAAAAGCGGTTAAAATAAAATGTATGGACTAAAATGAGAATCGCCTGAAAATGTAGGGACTAAAATGTGCTTTTCGCCAAAAATAAATGTTGATAAGAGGTGCCTGATGAGTTGCATTCATGTTTGAAACAACGTAAAAAAATTCAACATAATGGGTGACGGTCATACGTACCTTCCAAAGTTGCCTGCCCCATATATAATAAGGATCAAAATATTCAAAACTATTGCACATTTCTTGTTATACACTCACTTTTTTTTTACTGAAATCGTGTGTTAAAGTCAAATGTCTTGTAACTGAATTGACACCTCCCCATGTACAAAGTATTTGGGGGTCTAGGAGAGAAAGGGTTCGTGCTGCAGGATTAGCAGCATGTTATAATTATTTCTCAAAAAAAAAAGAAATCGTGTGTTAAAAACATGATTAATTATAGCAGTGTTTGCAATTCACGATTTCAGTTAAAAAAAATGACGGTGTGTAATAGACACTATAAAAGTTAATCGCGCGTGTTTTCAACTCACAATTTCAGATTAAAAATAAGTGTGTAACAAACACTTAAATCAACGCTGAATATTGAATAGATATATATATATATATATATATAAATATATATATATTCTTTCTCGTTTATGCACCATGATCTTGCTGCTTTGTCGGCATGGTAGGGCTTGTTCAAGGATTATTTTATTTATCAAAAAGAAATTTGCAATCTGGACCGTCCATTGTCCAACACTTCAACTCCAATTCCTTCCTTGTTAAGAAACTAGAGGTCACATAAATATCTCATTGGAGCTCCTTTTTTTGGGCCATAAATTATCTCCTTCGGTGTTGGACAAATAACAAATTAAGAGCTCTCTTAATCAGATTATCAAAAAATGAGGAGAAAATGGGCTTTTGTCCTTTTTTTTTTTTTTTTTTTTTTTTTTTTAAATCCAGTATTTTGTCATTTTTTCCAAACTAATTAGGAAAATGTTCCTATTTTGAAACTCGATTTTCTAAAATCGAATTTCAATTTAAAACTCAATTTTTGGACAATTGAGTTATAACAAACTGAAAATAAAAAATAAAAAAATTATGGAGTCCTATAGTGGCGTTTTAAGGACCTTATAGTGGCATTTTGAAACTCGAGCTCCATGAACTCGATTTTTTTTTTTTTTTTAAGTTTGATCGCCCCATACTTATAGTGGCATTTTAAGGAGCTCTATAGTGACATTGAAACTCGATTTTGAGAAAATCGAGTTTCAAAACAAGGACATTTTCCTAATTAATTGAAAAATGGGGCAAAATGCTGGATTTTTTGCGCAAAATGGGCAAATGCCAATTTTCTCCCAAAAAATTAATAATAATAATAATATATATAATTTTTTTTTTTTTTTTAAAAAAAAAAGCTCTCCTAATTGCACAATGGTGTATATGGTGTGCGCCCACCGCATCAACGAAATTGTATTCAAAATACAATGTCAAGTAAATTGTAAAATTGCATTTTTAAGACATGATTTCACTTTTTCAAAATTATAACTAAAATTGTGTTTTAAAATTGTAAAATTGCATTTTCAAGACATAATTTTACTTTTTCAAAACTATAACTAAAATTGTGTATTATAAATATTATTATTTATAATAATATTATTATTATTTATCAAATGAAATTTGCAATTTGGGCTGTCCAACACTCCAACTCCTTCCTCGTTAAGAAACTAGAGGTCACATAATAAATATCTTATTGGAGCTCCTTTTGGCCATAAATTATCTTCTTGGGTGATGGACAAATAAAATAACATGGAACTCTCTTAATCACATATATTAGTTTGTACAATGTCGATGAAGAGATGTAGGTGTACTATTATGCGGTGGAGATTGTAACTTTTCATGAATTTTCCATTTTTCACCGTCTTTATGGGCGCAACGCCGCATTACTACAATTTTAGTTAAAATGTAAAATCACATTTTCAAGTCACGATTTTATTTTTTTTAAGTTATAAATAAAATCATACACAATTTTCATAATTATGTGTCCATATGTACATATGTGTAACAAATATTAACCAATAACAAAATCAAAATAGCCAAGAATAAATTATAAATAACTAGCGTTAGTTGTTTCTAATTTGTTAGCTTTCTTTTTCAAAAAACTCATTTCGAGTGGGAGACTGGGAGTGCATATATTTCCCTATAGAAATTAGTTTTTACTTTTTTTTTTTGCAAATATATTTTCTCCAAAATCAAATTTTTAAATATTATTATTTTTACATACGTCTTTTAAAAAAAAAATATTTCCAACCTGTAACGTCTACTCATAATAATTATTTTTTATCATCAAACCAAGATATCAATCTTATTTGACAGCAAGAGACTTTACTAATTGAGTTAACTGGAACTCATTACGTACATCTCCCCACTTGAACTAGTTTTAAATTTGGTATTTACTCGTTTTTACCATATTTTAGACAAACTTATTCATTTTGTATTGGCATTTAATCACTTCAATGGTTTACCAAGCACATTCAAGTTTGATACAATTCTGTAGATCAGCTGTGCATGATGCGTATATGCCTATATGGTCTAGCTTGTCTTGTGAATAACAACATTGATTTGCAATGTCTATCCCAAGTCCTAACTCACCAAATTTAGTGGCAACATTAACAATATAATAGACTGATTTGGTGGCTGGAAGTATTATTAATTATAATCTCTGTGACAATGAACCCACAGATTTAGGAAATGGGTTGGATGTTGTTGCAATTTGCAAATCATTCTTAATAAAATAATAATTAGATGTTGTGAAAATTTCTTGAATTAGTGTGTTGGTCGCCAAGGAAATAATATATATTTGTGATGGATATTACAGATAATCCAATAATTTAGGATAGATAATTACAATTAATCATACTAAATAAATCATAATTATGATTTATGGGCACCAAGATCTCTAGAACATGTTCCTTTAAGGCTTGACAAGTCCAAGTTTTGACTCTTTTTTTTTTTTTGATAATGTCCAAGTTTTGACTCTATGCAAGAGGCAAATGTCAGTTGCATTGTGATTATGTAATCCCATATTCTTTAGTATTCGAATATATTTATTTATTTATATTCCCATTTGTAAAAGTTGGTCTAGTATATTTCATCTCCCAAAAAAACAAAAGTTGGTCTAGTTTTTTTTTTTTTTTTTTTTTGGTGACTAGTACAGAGTCTGTTTGTCTAATTAATTAATTAATGTCTTAAAAGTCAAAACTTTAATTATCTCATATAAATTACTAAAACTAAAAGATAGGTAGTTTATTCCAATTTCGAGATGACTAATAGTATTTAAATACATATTAGAGTGAAATGACATAAAATAATTTAATCATCTAACCTTATCTATAAGAGTCCTATCATAAGATAGTATTTTGTCCTAATCCACAACTCAAATTCGAATAACTAAATTAAGAAATTCCCTTCTCAAAAAAAAAAAAAAATTAGGAAATTCAAATAACACCTAGCTAATACTTGAGGCATTATCACTATTTCAACATCACTATTTGCTATAACTGCATCTTTTGGTTCCACACCACATGTACATGAGACATGATAGACCTTATCTTTATCTCTTCTCTTCCTTCTAGACTTCTTTCTTCGAAGTTAGAGATGAGCTATGCCCCCATTCTTCTTTTGATAAGTCATTATTATTATTCAAAAAATAATAATAAATAGACCTTGTACCAAATAGAAGTAGTATTAACATTGAATTTTGACCATAGGTTTATAGGATGCTAGGACACTCATAATAGAGGGGAAAAACATGACAATACCATACAACAAACAAGAACAATTTATGCTACTAGAACCTCCACTGGAAATCACATGACTAACCTATCATTGATAGCGACATTCAAACAGACAACGGTAACAATGACGAGGACCATCATGTATGCTTGGGTTTGAAGTTTGAACTACCTTGAGTAAAGACTAAAGAGTGTAGCTATAAAAACTCTTAACCGGTATTTTGCAATCATTTTTAACTGATTTCTATCTACATTGTTTAATGTGTATGGTCATGTGTATGAGAAGCTTTAATATTTACTTTTTTTTAAAAAAAAGTTCGAAAGAATTATATATAAAAATAAAAATAAATAAAATAAAAACAAAACAAAAAAACTCACTCTTGAGGTTTGACTTTTGAGTTAATATCAAGTACTGTCAAGAATTTATATATTTGACTCTTCAAACACAATTACACAAGTGACACATAACACTGTTTGAAAATTTCATATTAATCTAAGTTATTTGCTTTCTTCCAACAAGTAGGGTTATCCCATGTCCACGGGTCGAGTTTGTGCTCAACTCATACTCGACTTGAACTTCGAGCAGGGAAAAATGGAACTCATTGCTGTGAAGGGACATCAGTTCAAATAGCTTAGATCAAGTCTGGGTTGTGGTCAAAGTTGGCTAAAAGGCGAATAGGGTGGAGCTCATTAGATATGGCAGATATCTTGCTAGGTCTATGACCAAAATGGTGGCGATATTGACGAAATCTAACTGAAATCTTGCGGAGGACAACAAAGAAACCCTTATATGTGCAAAGAATAGCAAATTTTAATGATGGAGATCAACAAGATCAATTTGAATTGGGTTTGGTTGCAACAAGTTGAAACTCGACCTAGAAGTTGTCGAATTTCGAAGGATAGGATTGTTGTAGATCACTAAATTAAGTAGATTAGGCCGGACGATTCTGCCGACTTCTTAGGTGCCGGTTAGCTATGGAGTATGGACAACCCTACCAACAAGTCTTGACTACACAAGTCACAATGATTACAAATATAACAATTATATGCACAAGGAAGTGTGGCAGAGGAAGGATTTTCCTAGACCAAAAAAATGGAGAATGAAGTAGGAGAGTAGGAGAATTTACAAACAGTGTTAAGTGACATTTGTGCTTAGAATGGATATTTTTTAAAAGTTTTGAAAGTACTTAGCATTAACCCAAACCTTCAAGTGTATTTTTTTTTTAGTTTACACCCCCCCCCCCCCCCTTCAAAAAAAACTTGCAACTATAAAAAAGAAAAGAAGAAAAAAGAGAATATATTGCAAAGATGACTCTTTTCATTTAACTTTTTTATAATTAATATTAACTTTCAAGATGAATTTAAGTCACAAATTCTGTTTTCTTAAAACAAGAGCGAGAAGGAATGATTTTAATTGATTCTTCTTATAGAAAGACCAAACACTAAACAATAATACCGGATCACAAAACTTTAAATTAATACAATATTAATTTTTTTTAAATACGCCAAGCTTATTTTTAAATAAATAAAATATAAATCCAAGCAATTAAACGAAAACCCACCAATTTAAGACAAATGGCACATTTCTCATTTTAAGCAAACACACATTTGATGCAACATTAACCAATATGATTGTGGTCGCTAAGAAATTTGTAACTCAATTGGCTAGTACATCATAGTGTTTCTAACAAAAACATTAGTGGTTTAAATCCTCATACCTAACTATCAAATTATTAAAAAAATAAATTCGATCATGGCTTGCATCCAATGCACTCGATACAATACAATTATTACATATGTCTAAAATTAGTCATGCATCTGTTTTGTGTTCGATCAATGCATTGAAACACTAAATAAAATCCTTATAGATGCAATAATTTTTACAACATTTTTCATAACACTCGAATTGACCGAATGATATTACTTCTGCTCTCTCTACTGAGGGAAAAGACTGTAGAGTCTCAATTATCTTCCTCGGAATGATATTCTTCTCCCTTTAATAACAAGGTTATTAGTAGGTTTGTGGGGTTTTTTTTTTCAGGGGTGGGGAAACACTTGTCTCTTGTCTTTCTATACAGTCTTTTCTAATTGTCTACACTATTCTCATACGCTTTTGCTCCCAGCAATGGAAGATGTCCTTGAGGATTGGAAGAAACTCACTTTAACAGAAGCTGAAGGAGCAAAAGTGAGTATTAAGAAATCCAAGAATCTGAATACTAAGGAGTATGTTTTAGCAACAAAATTTTTAACCAAGAGAGCTCTAAACGTAGAAGCCATTGGCAGAACGTTTAAGCCCCTGTGGAGGTCAAGGGGTGAATTTATGATCAGAGAGGCCGAGGATCATGTCCTTCTATTCGTCTTCGAGCAAGAGAATGATGCTGAGAGAGTTCTGGCCTCAGAACCGTGGGTGTTTGACAAACAAGAAAGGTTTACTACTTCAAAGTTTTGGGTCCAATTACATGGACTGCCAATGAGCATGATGGATCCTGAAATGGCGATAGAGATTGGTGAAACATTAGGTAAGGTGTCGGTGGCAGAAAATACTAAAGAGATGGTGGGGGGGGACATTCCTTCGCGTTAGAGTCGAAGTTGATGTCTCTAATCCTCTCTGCAGAGGTAGGAAAGTAGCTATCAATGAAGAGTCAGAAATTTGGGTCTCGTTCAAGTATGAAAAACTTCGAAACTTTTGCTACTGGTGTGGTATGGTCTCTCACGCAGATAAGGAGTGTGATGTCTGGCTTAGCAGTAAAGGGAAGCTTCGACAAGATCAACAAGGGTATGGGAATTGGCTTCGAGCTCTGCCTTTCAACCCAAGAAGAACTACGGTAACCACTGTGGCTGGAATGGGTGATGAATTGGGACGTCCTTCATCCCATACTAGTGCCTCGGTAGCTCAGTCACAGTAGCACACGGTGGTAGACAAACCAACCACCCCTCACGGCGATAGGGCAGGTGTGGGCAGGGGTAGTGCATTTAATCCAGATAATCAAGGCTCAGAGGAGGAGTTACAGTCATACACGTGCCCAGAAATTAATGCAATAATTGAGGAGAGTAATACCAAATCTCCAATGTCCCAAACGGTTCTCACCGAGTTGGACATGCAATTTAATGACATTGATTCGATTTGCCACAAAAAAGGAAATGGAGGAAATGTGCATGTTATTAGCAGCGAATCCTTAATAACTCCACGCCGCACAGAATTGAATGGAGAAAAAGTAGGAGAATTTAATGAGAGTAATAACTCTAACACTGATTGTGGCCAACTCAACGACCCTCATGCACCACGTAAATGGAAAAGAATTGAACGTGAGCCTCACGTGCACAGCCAACCCTCTAATTTGCAGAATTCCTCAGAGAAGAAAAGAACACGTAGGGATGAAGAAGCTGTCCTGCCTGAGTTACAAAACAAAAAAGTCCATGGTTCGAAGGCCGAAGTCCAGGAAATTTCAATGGTGGAGGCTGCAGGGCAGCCCCGCCAAGAACAATAAGTGTGTGTTTGGGTTGGCGTTTGCTGCGTTGCGTTTGAGTTTCTACGTTTTCTCCTTCTTTTTTTTTTTTTTTTTTTTTTTTTTTAAACGCGTTTTCCCCTTACAAGTGGCTACTGTTCATGTACTGTACATAAACAGTAGCCGCAACATTTGACCAGTTTTACGTGAACAGTGCATCTGTGCACTGTTCACGGACCCACAAATTTCATTTTTTATCAATTTTTTCATTAAAAATGGGTCCCACAGTACTATTCACACATTTAAAAATTATTTTGCTACAGTGTTTTCAGTTTTCAGTTTCAGCAAAATAAGTTCTATCTAAACACACCCTAAGTCTAATAGTGTGGAACTGTCGTGGGCTTGGGAACCTACGTACAGGGAAAGAGCTTGAAAGGATGGTTCGAGCAAAAGATCCATCCGCCGTGTTTTTAGCCGAAACATGGGCGGATGAAGCAAGGCTAAAAGCAATGCAACGTGATTTGAATTTTCATAATTTATTTTTTGTTGAAAGAAATAATGAAGGTGGAGGATTGGCATTGTATTGGAGTAATTCAATAAATTTAAATGTTGAATCTTATTCTAAAAATCATTTTGATGCTATTATTAACAAGGGTGAAAGGGATGCTTGGAGATTCATAGGTTTTTATGGCGAGCCAGTGACGCATAAGCGCCATAAATCATGGGATATGCTTCGTCAGCTCAACAACAGATTCAAGCTGCCTTGGCTCTGTTCAGGAAACTTCAATGAGATAGTGAAAAGTTCTGAAAAGCTAGGAGGGAGTTGCAGAAGTCATGCCCAAATGCAACTATTCCGTGACGTCATTGATTAATGTGGATTTATTGACCTAGGTTTCATTGGGTCACAATTCACTTGGCAGAAACACTTTGCAGATAGGCACTCCATTTGGGAAAGATTAGATCGAGGCCTTGCAAATAATGACTGGTTTATGAAGTTTGCAGGAACAAAAATCCACCACCTTACCACCAATTCCTTGGACCATTGCCCATTATGGATTGTTCCGAAGGGTCTAGAAATCCCAAGCATTACAAAACCATTTAGATTTGAAGAAATGTGGTTATCTGATAGAGGATGTACAAATGTTGTGGAAGCGGTATGGGCATCTCATGAAGAAGCCGATCCTAGCATCAAGGTGATCAAGAAGATAAAAAAATGTGGAAAGGAGTTACAAGACTGGAACCGAAAGCATTTTGGGAATGTGAAAAGGGAGCTTGAGAAAAAAAGAAAATTATTGAGGGAGGCTGAAGCAGAAGCGATGAGAACAGGAGTAAATTTTCGGGTTAGAGAGCTTAAAAAAGAAATAGATGAGTTAGTAGACAAAGAATACAGTATGTGGTTTCAACGATCTAAGGTTTTGTGGGCAACCAATGGAGATAAGAATTCTAAGTACTTCCACTGTCGTGCCACCCAAAGGAAGAGAAAGAATTCAATCCTTAAAATATGCAAAGCTGATGGGGAATGGAGTTCAGATATGGGCCAAGTAACAGACACACTAACTTCCTATTTCCAGGAGCTTTATACCTCGGCAAATCTACCACCATGTGAGCCAACCACAGACTCAATCAACCAAGTGATCAATGAAGAGATGAATGAACAACTATTTCGAGAATTTCAGGCTTGGGAAGTGCAACAAGCTATAAAACAGATGGCCCCACTAAAAGCTCCAGGTCCTGATGGTATGACTCCCCTATTTTTTCAGCATTATTGGAATTTAATTGGAGATGATGTTATAGATTCAGTTCTTACTTTCCTTAATTCAGCTTCTTTACCCGAGCATCTAAACCATACGTTTATTATTCTCATCCCAAAGAAAAAAAAAACCCCAAATTTGCAGCTGATTTAAGGCCTATTAGTCTTTGTAATGTTTTATATAAGATTTTTTCGAAAGTCTTAGCAATTAGGCTTAAATGCATTTTACCAAAAATTTACACTGAAAACCAAAGTGCCTTCACCAAAAGCCGCCTCATTTTAGATAATATTTTGGTAGCATTTAAATCCCTACATAGCATGCAAAAACTTACAGGAAAAAATGGTTTTATGGCAATCAAACTTGACATGAGTAAGGCCTATGATAGGGTGGAATGGCCTTACCTTGCAGCTGTCATGAAAAAATTGGGGTTCAATGATAGATGGATTAAACTACTCATGTTATGTGTTACAACAGTATCCTACTCCATTCTTGTAAATGGGGAACCCAAAGGTTTAATCCATCCATCAAAGGGCATCAAACAAGGAGATCCCATATCTCCATTCTTGTTCCTACTTTGCACGGAAGGCTTTCTTGGCCTAATCAGTCAAGCAGCAGCTCAGGGGGATATTCGAGGCTATTCTTTTTCTAGAAATAGTCCTCGCCTAACCCACCTCTTTTTTGCAGATGACAGCCTCCTATTTTGCAGGTCCACAGTTCAAGAATGCCAAAAAATCCTAGACATTCTTGACACTTATGGCGCTCGGGTCAGCAGATTAATAGAAATAAAACCACCATCTTCTTCAACAAATCCACTGATTAGAGAATAAGGGACCACATAAAGTATGCTCTGGGCGTAGAGGAAATAAGACAATATGAGAAGTACCTTGGCCATCCCTCACTTGTTGGAAAAAACAAGAAGGCCAGCTTTAATTACATCAAAGAAAGGGTATGGAGGAAAATGCAAGGATGAAAAGAGAAGTTATTATTACAAGCAGGAAGGGAAATTCTAATCAAGACTGTGGTTCAAGCAATCCCAAGTTACACCATGAGTTGCTTCAAACTCCCCTTGGGTTTATGCTCCGAAATTGAAAGTCTTATAAGGAAGTTTTGGTGGGGTCAGAAAGGAGACAGGAGGAAGATTCATTGGGTTAAGTGGGAAACTCTATGCCTTCCAAAATTTGAAGGGGGTATGGGCTTCAAAGACTTGGCCCTCTTCAATGATGCACTATTAGCCAAACAAGCATGGAGACTTTTGCACAACCAGAATTCCCTATTTTATCAAGTCTTCAAATCAAAGTTCTTTCCGGATTACTCGTTTATGGAGGCTTCAGATTCTCATTCAGGTTCCTATGCTTGGCAAAGTATCCTAAAAGGGCCTGAAGTTTTGTTGAAAGGTGCTAAATGGAGAGTAGGAAGTGGGGAGTCCATTAATGTGTGGCTGGATGCTTGGCTGCCATCATTGGATCACCCACGGATTCAATCTCCAATTGTTGAAGGTTTTGAGGATATCAAAGTCCACGATCTCATTGATCCGGTGACACACAGTTGGGATGACTCTCTAATACATGGACTATTCAATACACAGGAGGTATGTTTGATAAAGAGTATTCCACTATTGGTTACCCTTGTAGCGGACAAACTTACATGGCCGTTTAATGCATCGGACTCATATACGGTCAAGTCATGATACAAGTTCTTAGCAAGTGAAGGGCTCAACAATTGGTCTCCTAGGCACTCAGATCGTAACAGTGAGTTGTGGAAGCTGATTTGGGGTCTTGATGTCCCAAACAAAGTCAAAAACTTTGTATGGAGGTCAGGTAAGGATGCTATTCCAGTGAAGGCAAACTTGCGGAGGAGGAAAATCTTAAATGAAGGCACATGTGATCACTGTGGGCAAGAGGCAGAATCGGTCTTACATGCAATATGGGAGTGCTCAAAGCTTAACCCAATTTGGGACGCCATTCCAAAGTTCTCTTTCCGTCAAGTTCACTCATTTGCAGATATAAAAGAGTTGATCCTCTATGTCTCAAATGTAAGTAATAAGGTGGAATTAATGGTGGTCATTATGTGGAACATTTGGTTCCGCAGAAATCAGTTGAGAGTGAGCAACAAAGATCACCCAATATCGCAGGTGATTCCAACTTCTCATCAAGCCTTACTGGACTATCAACGGTCAAGCAACATGCAGCGAACTCAGAGGGTTAACCCACCACCAAACCGAGTTGCATGGACCCTTCCACCTGATGGTTGTGTAAAAATCAATTTCGACGGAGCAACATTCAATGACATAAACTAGGCAAGACTAGGAGTAGTTATTTGGGACAGCTTTGGTCAAGTGTTGGCTTCATTATCGAAGCAGATTCATCTTCCTTTCTCTTCGGACCCGGTGGAAGCAATGGCAGCGGCGAAAGCTCTTTCCTTTGCTGCAGAACTCGGCTTCTCAAGGTTCATCTTAGAAGGAGATTCAAAACTCATAATAAAAGCTTTACACTGCAAGGAAGACTCATTGGCTCCATTTGGTCACATTCTGGAGGCAACCAAAATCACAACAGATGTCAACCATGTTTCATTTACCCACATTCGTAGACTTGGCAATGCTATTACTCATAACCTTACAAAACATACACGACATGTTGCAGGTTTACAGGTGTGGATGGAGGATGTTTCTCCACACCTCTATTCTGTTTTGTTATCAGACCATATTTTGATTTAGTTAAATGAAATTCAAGTCTTGATTCTCCCAAAAAAAAAAAAAAAACTCTTATATTAACGTTATCAAATAGGGATGGCAATGGGGCGGGGCGGGGCCGAAGGATGGAGTCTTCATCCCTGCCCTGCATAATTTTGTCTTGCCCCATCCCCGCCCTATCCCGCATGACGGGGAATACTTTCTCACCCATCCCCGCCCCTTGGGGCCCCACGAAGCCCTGCCCCACCCCGTAAAACTCTACTTTTTGTTAATTTGTCTTACAACTAGTACAATTTTTTTAATGAAACTTATTTCATTAATAAAAATATACTTGAAATTACAACTAAATTTATCCCATCAAATCAAATCAATTTTTAGATAAAAATTGAATAATATATCAAAGTGTTTAATAAGACAATCATAAAAATTAAAATAAAATAAATAAAAATTTTATAGTATAACACATAACAAAATAAAGGTAGAGAATCACATTGAGTAGAATAAAATATACTAATATTAATATGTTTGTTTAAATATTAGAGTTTTAGGGTATAAAAAATTTACAATTATAATCCTTAATAACGCGGGGCAAGGTGGGTCTAAAAAGTCTAAACCCATTCCTGCCCCATCCCGTTGTACGGGATTAAAATCTTGCTCCATCCTCGCCCCACTGCCTTTGCGGGGCGAGAAAAACCTCCATAAAGCGAAGCGGGATGGGGAAAAATTGTCATCCCTATTATCAAATGTCACAGCCGTTAAAAAAGCGCTCACTGGTTCCAAAAAAAAAAAACACTTACTGAACAGCTAGAAGCCTAGGACACACGGTCATAAAATCACACTCACACGGGCAAGGGTGTGGTGGGACCCACATGTCCAGTTTTACCCAGCTGTTTTTTTTTTTTTAAATTATTGGCGCGTGGGTCCCATTACGATCAGAATCCCAGTACGTTAGTGCGCATTGCACACCACTCCACACACCTTTAGCAGACACGGAGTCTCTCATTATTTTATCTTTTTTCCCCTCAAAAAAAAAAAGATTTAATTTTTGTTTTAGTAAACAAATGTTTTTGATGAATTATTTTACTATTAATCGATTGAAAACAGAGATCCTTGTCTCGTACTTCGTGATGCTTGGATTTGGATCTTATGAATTTTTTTTTTTTTTTTTGGGGGGGGACGGTGGGGCGGGGGGCTAATTTGCTTTCATTCAATTATTTTAGTATAGTTGGTAAGATATCTTTTTTTTTTTTTTTTTTTTTTCTTTTTAGATAAAAATGTCAGGAGTTTTTTGGGAATGTTGATTTTTAGATTATTCCTAATTTAGCTTACGTAAATTTAGCTTTTTAAAGTAAGAAAGTTTTTCTTTTTACATGACTTACAGTATTTTTTTAAAGAGTTTTAATTTATAGTGTCTATTTTTTATGATTGTTAGGAGTATTCATAAAATCGTAAAAATCGCACTAAAATTACCTGCAAAATGGTATAACTGCACCACACCACAAGTAATAGTACACTGTACCACATTGTAATCTAAGGCTACAATCTTACTCAATATCTTTTTATTGAAGGTGAATTTTGACAAATCTACCATTAGATTACATCTTTTTCTTATATCATCTGTACTTGCAAAATTTCTAGAAAATTAAATATTAATAACTATGTCATCAATAAATTGTTTAAATTGCAAGTTTTTGTAGTTTAAAATTATGTATAAAATATAAGCTTATAGATCACATAGTAAATAACATCCGATTGACACAAAATTCGACATATGTATTAAAAACATAAAGAATATGTAATTCAATGATTAAATTTTCAAAATATGTAGTAATATTTATTTTATTAAGTAAGGTTGTAATCTTAGGTTACAACTAATTTTGTAACTAAATTTTGTCCTAATAAAAAACCACACAAACCATACTCCACCGCACCATTTCTATATATTGATATATTTATTTATTTCTAATATTAAATATATTATTAATAGTTTAATAAACCTATTTTTCTAAAAAAAAAAGTTTGATAACCCTAGCAAGTGTCGATTAGGAAAGTTAGCCCAAATTAAAGAAAAACTAGCTTAATAGTTTAAAACTTAGACCAAAATAAAGGAAAAAATTAGTTTTAGGTTGGGTAGGAAAAGCCCAAAATTTGAAAAATATACTAACTTCAAATTATTCAAATTGCATCTTATACACTGCATTGCACAAAATAAGGTATAGTGTGGTTATGGTTTTGGCTAAACTCTAAACCACATTGCACCGCACATATAACTGCAAAAATAAGGTGTGGTGTAATTATAGTTTTAGCTAAACTGCATCACAAAGTATGGTGATAAAATGGTCCAAAACTACACCGACAATACCCCATTAATAGCTCTTTATCATTAAATCAATATATCAATCGGTTTTTGATGTAAGCAGGAATTGAACTCTAGATGTCTTATTCAACTATCAGATACTTTACTAGTTAAGCTAACTGGAACTTACAGTTTTTTTTTAAGATCTAATAAACCAATGAAGTCAAAAAAAAAAAAAAAAAAAGTTTGCTCGTCCAATGTTCCAAACAAACATAAGTAGCGAAAATGTCAGAAGGAGATTGAAACAAAGTTGTCAATTTTATTCAAAAAAATCATTTGTTTTATTCACTAGAATGAAATATCTTGATACGGGTGTACTCCAATAGTCCAATGTGCTATTTTGAAGTTATTACTAATTTTATAATATATATATATATATATATATATTTAAGATTTCATTACATAGTTTTATATCATATCAAATTATCAATAGAAAATCAAATAATGAAAATATTTAGAGGCTCTTAAATTTTAAAACATATATAATAATTGTAACTGAAAATAGTTATATATATGTATATTGTATTGTCGATTATGCAAATAATTATATCGTTGAATTATATGTGTTTGAATTTTCTAGGCTATTTCGATTGGAAAGGAATTAAATGTATATGGCTTTGGATTCAATTTAATATTGTTCAACAAGAGATAATTAAAAAATACATTGAATTATAAACTCACAAACATGATTTCATTGGAACCGAGAATGGCCAATTTTTTTTTTTTTTTTTTTTTTTTTTTTGCCGAATAAGAATGGTCAAATTGATTGAAACTGAATAACAACTAATCAAATCAATCATATTCTCCTATCAAAGAAAAAAAACCAACCCTATTCAACAATTGGTTTGGATTGTCGGTATGGAGTAGGAATGTAGGATAGTACTTATTTGCACCGCTTATTACAAAATTGAATAATTTTTTAATCAAAAAAATTAACTCAAGCTTCTAATTAATATACTCCTATTTTTAAATATATAATCTAATAATTTTTTAATGTAATATTGGATTATTCATTAATAATGCTTGAATAAGAGATGTAAGGTTCAATCTCCATCTATACTAAAATCGATTGGTGTCTTATTCTGATAATAAAGAATTATCATCAGGGGACAGAATTATCATCAGGGGACGCCATAAGTTAAAACTCTCTTAAAAAGAAAAAACTCAATCTTTTTAATATTATATATCTATAACTAAAACATATATTAAAATAAATATTATATTGTTTCAATATGTCAAAACATTATGAATAAATTGCTTTATTTTACAATATTTAAAAATATATATGTATAATCTATTTCAACAATCATCTAAATGATAAGTCATAAAAGAAATGAGTTTAACTTATTAAGGAACTATATATAATCAAAAGATATAGTTGTGAAATAAAACTTAAGGTAGCTACTAAGAATGTCAACACAAATATAATTAGAAATAAATAATTTAGAGAAAAATATTTTTAAAAAATTGAAACGAAACTGACTCATGCCATTCTCAAAGTTTATAATTTTCTCCACAATAATTTTACATAAAGTAAGAGATACATTTATGGAAATAAGCATAGATAATTAAATAAGTGATTTAAGTATGATTATTTTTTCATTCTTAAAAAAAAAAAAAAAGTTTTTTAGTACATCAAAAGACCCCAAACATTCTTAAGAATTCATATACTTTTAGATTGATTGAACATTTAAAAAAGAGAAATGATATGTCCACAATATTCTTACAACATTTTTACAACAAATTATAAGTGACAGGTTGTTACTAGTTGTTATTGTTGGGGAAAAAAGTAATCTTAGTATTAGTTCCAAATTTGAACTAATAACAATTAATCACCTATGATTTATTATGAAGATATTGTAAAAATATTGTGAACGTAACACCCTTCTTTAATAAAACCTAGAGTTTAACTTTATAAAATAATTAAATAAGTAATTTTAAGTACATGAAGAGCCCAAATATTCTTAAAGAATCCATTTGGATTGAACATGTTATAAACAACCTATACCCATAGAATTTTTTAACTTTAAAAATTTCCAGAGGTCGTTGAACCATAGAGATTATTATTATTATTATTCACTTTTTTTTTTTAATCCTCATTGCAATAATAATTGTACTAAAATAAAATTAAAAAAAAAAAAAAAAAAACCAGTACACACAGATTGAGTGAGAAAAAAAGGGGTCACAAAGACGTGTTCTTTCCTCACTACATTATTTATCACCAGTCCACAACATGATCACACTGTGAAACAAAAGCAAAAGACACATTAATTCTCGGGGAGACTCCAAAATCCAATCCAACTCCAACACACATACCAGAAATTCCTTTCTGGGAAAACAAAACTACTTTGATTGAAAAAGCTTTTTCAAGGTTTTCCCAGAAGAGATTTATTACCAGACAACACGTTCCACTCTCATTGGATCCCCCCATTTCCACTTCTATCTCATTACTTTTAGCTTCCATCACTGTTTTTCTCAGAAAAACAGAACCCCACAAACTATATTTTAACACTCTGTGATTGGCCTGTGAGATCTTCCACTTCTGCTTGTTCCTCTTCATGCCATTTGTAAGAGATCTCTCTCTTTTTTCTTTTTTTTGATAATTAGACTTGGATCTATTGCTTACTAGAATGATAAAGTCTTTCTTTTTAACTAGTTAATCTTTTGGCTGCTTTGGGTGGTGAGTGAACTGAACTCTAGTAGTTGAATTCAGCTGTGTGGATGGAGGGTTTTGCTTTGTTTATTGGGGGATCTCAATTGGTGAAAAGAGTTTGAAGACTGAAAAGTTGGAAAATTTTCTCTTAGCACCCAAATGTTTTTTTATTATTTAAAGTATGGATTTTTGTTTTTCATTGCTTGACTCTGGAGCAAAAAGGGTTTTCCATTTTTGGGTTGAAGTAGATCTAAAGCTAGATTTTTAATTCATACATGTATGTGATTCTGGAATACTTGCTTTACCTTGATATTTAGGAATTGTGGGACATGGTGTATGTAATTCCCTGTGATTTTGAGTGGTTTTAAGGTTTATTGCACTTTAAAGTGACAATTGACTCATTAAATTGACAGTTTATTTATAATTTTTTATACATTGGTGCTGAACTCACTAGTTCTGGTTTCATGGTTTTCTGTAGTGCTTTGGTTTGTAATTAGTGTTGGATGGAAGACACCTAATGCTGATTTTGTGTTTCCCTGATATGGGTTTTTGTCATTTCTTTAATTTTTTACAGTAAACTTCTAAAAAGTAAAAGGCCATATGTGTGTGTATTAGTGTATATATATGTGTGTGTGTATATATATATATATATTTTTTTAAAATTTAACTGTGGAAGACACACACCGATACACATATTTACTTCCATACTTGTGTGCATGAGTCTGGTTTTTTCCATGGTACTAAAAAGAATGTGGGCACTTTTTCCAGGTGCATGATGGCAACAAAAACAAATTCAGCCGATGGTAGGACTAGGAGCTCTATACAGATTTTTATTGTAGTTGGTTTGTGCTGTTTTTTCTATATACTGGGTGCATGGCAGAGAAGCGGTTTTGGGAAGGGAGATAGTATTGCTATGCAAATCACTAAAGGTGAGGCAGAGTGCAATATAGTCTCGAATTTAAATTTTGAATCGCATCATGGTGGTGAAGTTGTGGCAGTTGATGAATCTGAATCAAAACCCAAATCTTTTAAACCATGTAATCCTCGTTACACTGATTACACACCCTGCCAAGATCAGAAGCGTGCGATGACTTTCCCAAGGGAAAATATGATTTATCGAGAGAGACATTGTCCTCCTGAGGGAGAGAAGTTACATTGCCTAATCCCAGCACCCAAGGGATATGTTACTCCGTTCCCCTGGCCAAAGAGTCGTGACTATGTACCCTATGCAAATGCACCATATAAGAGCTTGACAGTTGAGAAGGCTATTCAGAACTGGATTCAATACGAGGGAAATGTATTCAGGTTCCCTGGTGGAGGAACACAGTTTCCTCAAGGTGCTGATAAATATATTGATCAGCTTGCTTCAGTAATACCGATTAAAAATGGGATGGTTAGAACTGCACTTGATACTGGTTGCGGGGTATGTTAAGTTCTCAAAATTCTCACTTATTTTGTTACCTGTTCAATCCCTTTATCTGTTTTCTGGGAGGCTGATCAACTTATTTGTTTATCTGTGATTTAAAGATTCTAACAATAGGATGTTTTGCTCAGGTTGCCAGTTGGGGGGCATACCTTATGAGTAGAAATGTTCTTGCCATGTCATTTGCACCAAGAGACTCACATGAAGCACAGGTTCAATTTGCTCTTGAAAGGGGTGTACCTGCTGTTATAGGTGTCCTGGGTACTGTAAAGCTACCATATCCATCTAGGGCCTTTGACATGGCTCACTGTTCTCGTTGCTTAATCCAATGGGGGTCAAATGGTGAGAATTATATGTTGTAACTGTTTATTTGTGCTTGAAGCATTAAGATTTTATTAGAAAGGACTTGCAGTTTTGCCAATTTGTCTTCCTTTACCTCCTGTATCCTGCCCAATATAGGATCTCCACATTGTACCAAAGTTGTGATGGCAGCAGTCCTTGAAATTGTGTCTTTTATTTTTCTCTTTGTAGATGGAATGTATCTGATGGAAGTTGACCGAGTTCTTAGACCTGGCGGTTACTGGGTTCTTTCGGGTCCTCCAATCAATTGGAGGAATAACTACAAAGCATGGCAACGTCCCAAGGAGGAACTTCAGGAGGAGCAAATAAAGATAGAAGAGATTGCTAAGCTTCTTTGCTGGGAGAAGATGTCTGAGAAGGGTGAAATTGCCATTTGGAGAAAGAGAGTAAATGCTGATTCATGCCGTGGCAGAAAGGCTACATTTTGCAACTCAGTTGAAGCAGATGATGTCTGGTATGCATGCAATTAAGGAACAAAGTGTTGCAATTTATCTAACTTACACCAATATTCTTTTTATTTCTTTGAAAACTTTTGTTAGTAACCCAGGTTTGCTATCAAGTATCAACCAGACGAATGGCCTTGGGATTATTAACCTACCAATATTGTTATGATTTCTGAAAGAAGTGGCTGAACAATATTAACATTAAACTTTTGCTTCAATGGGCTTCAGGCTTGGTCATTATGAAATTCAACAGAATCTTAAACCTGAGCCATGCTAATGTTGTTGACATACTCACTTGGCTATTCTGTCATTAAGTTTTCTTTTAATTTGATGATATTTAGGTATAAGAAAATGGAGGCATGTGTAACTCCATATCCTGATGCTGGAAGTTCAGATGAAGTTGCTGGTGGTGAACTGAAGGCATTTCCAGAAAGGCTTTATTCAGTCCCTCCTAGAGTTGCTAGTGGATCTATTCCTGGAGTTTCTGTTGAGACATACCAGGAGGACAACAGTAAATGGAAGAAGCATGTGAATGCTTATAAGAAAGTCAATAAAATTATTGACTCAGGAAGGTATCGCAACATTATGGATATGAATGCTGGTCTGGGAGGTTTTGCTGCAGCTCTTGAATCTTCCAAATTGTGGGTCATGAATGTTGTGCCCACTATAGCTGAGAAAAATACACTGGGAGTCATATATGAGCGAGGATTGATTGGCATCTATCATGACTGGTACAATTTTTTCAATTTTCTGGTGCTGTTTGATTATATTAGCTGAAATTTTGGTTTTTTTGGAAAAGGCCTTTGCTTCTTATTCAAATATCCTATGCATTTGTTCTAAAGTAGATAGCTTTTAATACTCACCATAAAATGTTTGGTTGCTTGTGGAGATTTATTTTTGCCACATGTTTATTATGCAGTGGCGACTCCAGGATTTTTTTCTAGGGGGGTCAGTAGTGGTGGAGTTAGGAATTTGTCATGGGGCGATTAAAAAATAAAATGATTAATTTTTTTTTTTTTTTATACATATACTACTTCCATATTATATACAATAATCCAAAATAAATACAATTTAGTTTAAATAAATACAACTTCCATAGTCTAAAAAATTTATTAATAGTTTAAAGATTAGTAAGACAACAACCATTAAATGCATAATAACTTATTATATTTATATGTAATATTAATTAAATGAAGATATATGATAAAGAAGAATAATTTTTTTTTTTGGGATACAATATAGAAATTCTACTCTAACTTAATGTAAGTGTATATGTGTGTGGATAAAGAAGAATTATAACAAACCTAGGAGTAGGACTAGGAGTATGTGAAACTAAGAAATAAAAACTGATATAAATTTTTGCTTTTGAAGTGTATGACTTTTTAACCATACATCTGGTCACTCTCTTGGAATTGGAGCAAACAGAGATAAAAGCCAAGAAAACTACATGATCAAACAAAGATAAAAACTAAGAAAACATAGAACGGAGAAAGAGAGATAGAGAAAATGAGGAAATAATCACAGATATAAATATAGATATGATGGTTGGAGCAATAGTGTAATTTTTTTGCTGATGAGGAAGAAAAGTGCAGGGAAAAACAACTTCATTTTGCTGTCAATGGAAAAATAAGCTGAAGTCCCAGATAGGAGGTTTATTTATTTATTTATTTATTAATGAATGAGCAAAAATTTGAAACATTTTTTTATTATAAAATTAAATATTTTAAGAGTAGTGCTGTTGACACAACACTTACACAAAAATTTCACAACAAAATATAGGTGACAAGTTGTTAAAGGTAGGTAAAAAAAAAAAAAAGTGATGTTAGCAAAAAAAGAAAGGTAAAAAAGTGATATCAGTTGTGGGTCAAAGTAAAAACTAGTTAACTTGTCACTTAACCTCCATTATGAAATTAATTATTGTGAAAATATTGTGAAAGTAGTATTAAAATGATTATATTCAAGTTTATTTTAGCTGAATTTAAACAAAATTTAAGGTGAGGGTGAGTTCAAATATTTATTTTAGGGGAGTCAAAACAATTTTTATTTATTTTTAAAAAATTTATATATATATATATAATAAAAATAAAATAAAATTGCCAGGCCAGGGGGTTCAAATGAACCCCCTGGCCAGCACGTAATGCCACCCCTGTTATTATGGCTCATCTTGTGTAGGGTTCTAAGTAACTACAATGTGCCTAATGTTGCAGAGTTGGCTTACTACTTTTAATATCTTTGCTGGTTCAGGTGTGAAGGTTTCTCCACATACCCAAGGACATACGATCTCATTCATGCACATGGTGTTTTCAGTTTGTACAAGGACAAGTATGTTACTTCCTTAAATATTTGTGCACCCAAATCCCTGAATTCAAGTTTTCTGCTCACTCTTTAAGTGTGTAGTTCCAGCCTTCATTATGTATGAAGGATGTTATACACTTGCTAATTTATAGTTAGTATGGAGAAGCTTATTCTTATTCTCCAGATCAGGTCATGCGTAAACAATTATATTTTCCTTATGTGACGAAAAATATTTGGCTTTGGCTTTGGATGTGTTACTGAGCCATAAGTGGGACAATTCAAGCCTAGTAAGGTTGAAGTTGGACTGTGCCTAATAACGTCTTGCCTAAACCCTTCCCCCCCCCCCCCCCCCCCCCACCTTTTTTCCTTTTTCTTTCCTCTTCCATGCCTCCATACACATGCCAAAAAAAAAAGGAAGAAGAAGAGCATGTTGGAATTTGATGCTCTTATTGTAATCTATTATTATCAGAATATATCTGTTGAGTTTACTCAATTATTCATCACAACTCAATAGTCAAGTGGCTTCATGTAGCTTGTCTAGCAATTCTTATGTAGTGCCTTCTTTTGGCAAGACATCTAGTGGAATTATGTCGCTCTAACTGCATAAGCAATGCCTAAACAATTTCATGAGCTTGTATGTAATCAATTTGGGCTTTTTGATTATTCAAAGCTTTAAATGTGGCCTTCCCTTGGATACTTGTCTGAAAATAATGTTGTCTGGCCTTGGATGTGCAATTGGTGAGTTCTTATTCAAGTCTTTTAGTGGGATGAAGCTCAGTTGCTCCCTCGCAGCTTTGTTTTTAGAACAGCCCTTATAATTTTCCCTGTTTGTCAGAGTCTCTTGTTTGAGCAGAAGTGGAGTAACTCCCTAGCAACTTTGTGCTTAGTGCACCGTATGTAGAGCACTTCCAATTTGGTGCTTTAGTGGCTCTATGTAAATGCATTATGGCTGAGCATTTACATCTAAGACCAATCTTTGATTAAAAAAAAAAACCATTAAAAGAATCCAATTATGATGATGCATAATTATCCTGCTTGGTTTTAGGCACCTTTCAAATTTTGTAGATGAGTTTTAACTTTCCTATTGGATGAGTATTGAGTCAGACTTGCCATCAGTAGAATTAACAATTTTCGCTTCAGATTCAGTTTATTGTTCCCTGCGCTTCTATAACTTGTATTTGATGATTATATGAATGCAGATGTGATGCGGAGGATATTCTCCTGGAGATGGACAGGATTTTGCGACCTGAAGGAGCAGTCATATTCCGTGACGAAGTTGATGTGCTAATCAAGGTGAAGAAGATAGTCAGCGGGATGAGGTGGGATACTAAAATGGTGGACCATGAGGATGGTCCCCTTGTTCCTGAGAAGATATTGGTTGCTGTGAAGCAGTATTGGGTTGCAGGTGGAAACTCCACATCTACACATTGAGTTCTGAAGAGGAAAATGTTGAAGTTGAACCATGACATGGGTTAGGCTGGCAACGCTTTTTGTTATACTAGTCCTTAAAAATTTGTTTATTTCACAATGTGCACTTCCACTGCATGAGTACTTAAGCGTAGGGAAAGGGCTACAGGACTCCTGTTCAACTAACCTTTACTTGGCCCAATGTTTTTTTTTTTTTTTTGGTAGTAATTTATAAACAGACAAGCTACAAAGCTATGCTTGTAAGGTTTATGGCTTTGGGGCATTATTCATTTTTTGGCATCCATTAACTGTGTTGTTGTACGATGTTATAGTCAAAAGGACATACAGATAATGTCTTTCTAGATGGGTGTCAACATTATCATTCACAGCCAGTCAAAGTGCTAAGGTTAAAAAAAAAACTAAATTATACATTTGACCTTAAAGTTTGAAGTTATTTTTACTTTGGTTACCTTACTTTAAGATATTTTTTGGGTGTACCAAGTTCGATTCCGTTTTTTAAAGTGGTATTTTTTTTCTTTTTCCGTGACCAATTTGGCCACCGAGAGAAGAAATGATGTAGTTTTATTGGCACTTAGACTCATGAAGATGGACGAAATCAAACTTGAAAGATTAAAATGAAAACAAACCCAAAATTTAAAAGTCAAGAGTGTAATTTAGTTCCCTCCCCCACCCCTTCTGTGGCCAGAAGATTTGTTAGTTATTTATTTCCTGCCAAAATCAAGTAATTTGGGTGTATTCTTCTGGCTGAGAAAGCCTGTGTTTTGTTCAAGTTGTAGAATTTCCTAGCCTAACTTCAAGATTTACCATTACTATTTCTCTTTGCACATGTTTTAGAATCAAGGCAACAAAAAGGTGTGCTGAGTTGCTAACTTGTTTCCTATCAAAGTAGAGGCACAGCAATGAAAGACGTGAGAAAAGATCAGAGAAAGATTAATTAGAGGAAGAAGGTATAATCTAGTATCTTCATTCTATTGACAAATTTATGTGTAGAAACTATAATTGTGCAAGTTTAAATTGAACAAGATTGTTTAAGAGTTCATGTTTTGCCATGAAATGAATGCATGAGAAGATATGGGAGGTCAAGGCTAGACTATAAATGTCGAAACCAATATAATTACTGCACAATGTATATATATGTGTGTGTGTATATATATATATATATATATTGGGTATATACATATAAGAGAGTCTTGCCTACATGAAGAAAAAATAGAGATAGTAAGGAATTACTATAACATAATTGAAGTCAAATTTAAGCTTAAGCTTTTGGATTGGTGTCCTTATATCTTATATTAAGATATTAATTGAAGCCTCAACAGTCAACAATTTATGAAGTGCATAATAATAATTGGTGTGAGGTGACAAAATGCATGGCCTTACTTGGGAAAAGAAAATAGAAAGATGAAAACTGAGAGGGTGTTTTGTTTGAGCATCACTCATAACTTAGTTCCCATAACTCAAATCATATGATTCAAACTCAATTCTCATAACTCATATCTCTAACTCTACTTTTTCACTCACTCTAGAAAATATTTGTTTGGTTTCATATCTTAGTCGCACATCTCATGTCTAAAACTCTAATAATGCATAAAGTGGTGGGGCCCACTTAAAGAAGAGAAGCTGCCTGAAAAGAAAAAAGAGAGTAAAGAGCTAGCTCCCAATAGTCACACATTACACTAATTTGATTTGATAATACACTCACGCAAGCTCCACTATAACTAAGTTATTTACAATAATGCCACTGAAACACTTAACTCAAAATTTGGAAACATTCAAATTTTGTTTTCAGTTTTTGTAACTCTAACTCAAAATTCAATTTTGAGTTTTGAGTTATGGAAACTCAACTCAAAAATCAATTCAAACAACTTGGTTTTTAGTGGGGTACACGGTTTTTGAATTTTGGGTGATTAATAATAATCTGAGTAATATAATTCAGTTTTCATTCATCCAAAGATTCACTCTTTTTTTTAATATAATAATAATAAAAAAGTAATTTGCTCAATTGAGCTAGGCATTTCAGGTAACCACGGGCCTCTCTACAAGTAGCCATCATCCACCATGGACAAGAGCAGAAGCTAATCCCCAATCCGTAATGCCAGTTTGAGCCCAAGCCCCATGGCTCAAAACTCTTTGCTTGGATCTGGGGCCAGATAACCAAGCCCTGCCTGCTGAGCTAACCAATGTTGCATAGGATTTTTGATTGTCTATGAGTTACTTGAAAATTTTGCTTTTTCTATCCCTCTTTTATTTGATTAGCTGCCTTACATTGTGAATTTTGTCGTACTAAATGAATGCTTTGGACTTATATAGTCGACAGGAAGGGTGAGTCAATGCCATTGTTGTTTATGGTAGGGTGGGTTTTGTGTGGACAACATCTCTCTAAAATGCACAAAGTAAGAAGCCTGTAGATCTATGGAACACAAATGTGATTGGATGTGATAGTTTGTGGCTTGGAAACTCAAGCATGGATAGTTGGATACAATTTACGGGTGAAATGTTCTCAGCCTCTTATTTCTTTATTTCCCAAGATGACCAAGATACAAGTACTACAGTATTGGTAATTTGGCATCTCTTGCTAAACCAGCAAGGTATTAAATAAAGGGTAAATATAAGTTACAGGTTTGGGTAATGTACGTTAAATTCTCCAATTAAATTTAATCACATAGTTTCATTGACCATTATAATAAAAAAATGCCTTATCTTTTCTAAAGTCGTCCATGTGACATATTTACGAGATTAAGTTTAATTGAAAAATCTAAGTTTTGCCTATTAATAAAACACGCTACAAATTTGTTTGCCGTCTTTTCATTTTTGTTATTAGGATTATTCACATTTCACACGTCACTTTCCAGACAGATCAACATAGATAAGGGACATATCAATGAGGATCATATGAACAGAACAAAGGTACCAGAATTTCAAAAAGTTTTGCTTGTGTGACTAAACCATATCAAATAAACTACTCAAAATATATTATTGGGACCATGACACCAATCATATATTGCAGTTGTATCTGACAGAATAAAGCATCTTCAATTAAAGGGATAGGAATGTTTTGCTTGTGTAATAACCATTTCAAATTACCAACTCAAAATCAATTATTGGGGCTGTAAGAAAATGCTTGAAAGTGTTTGTGCAGAAATGAAGAATTAAATCCACATGTGGACCACCCACTCCATTATTTCCCCTTTTGTTTAAATAGCAGACTTAAGCGTGATATGGTAATCCAATCAAGTTATTTATCTTGTCAATATCCATACTCATTGTCAAGTTATCCCCAATTGAAAAGCAACATGTCAAAGATAGTTCCATTTTCAGGAGATCCAATTTTTTTAGCATAAAATTATCATATCAAAATAGGCTGGGTTGATCTAAGGATTATCATCAGATAATGTTAAATAAACTCAAGAAAAATTTCATATTGTGTGAAATTTTACCAATTTGTTAACATTGGTAGGCCTCAAAGCATATGGGCCTACATTATTAACATTTTGCATGCTGCACATGCCTTCTTAAAGAACTAGTTGTCAATAAGCAAAGCAGCCATGAGCCTAAAAATTGATTCAGACCCTCTTCTTCTATCTAAGTCTTCTCCATCCATCTGATTTCAGGTTTGGATTTCATCAAAGCACAGATCAAGTTTCTTTCAGCTAGTTGTATCATAGGGACCTCAGGTTTCTCCAAATCTTTTTTAAGTATTTTGTCTGCAGAGAACTTGTTCCTCTAGATTCTCCTGAGATTAATTTTCTTTTCTGTTCCTAGTGTAGGGTCTTTTTCATATTGTTTTTGTAGTTTTGTGCTTCTTGTCCAGTTTGTTCCAATCCCATTGAGAAAAGAACTCCTCTTTAGTCATTTTCTCTTCTTTTTGTTTTTGTCCTGCACAAGTTCTCTTTTAGACTAAAAGAACAGCCATTCCATGTCTATGATTACTTTAACTACAGCTTGCAATCCCAGCCTCTCACAAACTTTGCCCTTTGGAAACAAAAACAATAACAACCTCCGGGATGCCTCATTTTCTTCGTATCTGAACGGCTCAGAGGAAATCTTTATTCGTAAACTTGCTGAGTCAAGTGGAAGCCTCGTGCCTGTCATTACCACTGAAGAGCAACAAACTCAAATGGGAACAAAAAAGGAAGATGAAGAAGAAATTGGAGTATTTGGTGCTGAGAAGTACTTCAATGGAGTAATGGATGATGAAAGTGCATCAACTGCTAGCATGAGTAGTGCAAGGAAGTACCAACACAAGAAAGAAGAAGGAGATGAGATAGGCACCAGGAAGTACAAAGTTCAGCCTCAAACTCCGAGTGTTCATTCTGAATCAAGTTGGAATAGCCAAAGCGCATTATTGCAGGTTGGTTTAAAAAACCCTTCAAGGACTAAGGCAGAGAAGGTACGCAGAAAAAGAATTCTTGCTATTCTTTGCAAATGCTCTGATAAAGATGCTGTTGAAATTAGAGAACAAGTTGGTGAAATCAGTTTCAACAAAAGTGCTACCCCTAGTGTAGTACAAGGAAAAGCAAATAAAAGAGAGCCTAGGAAAACAGAATTAGAACTTGTTGATGCAGTTCAAGTACATACTCCTCACCTGGACAACAAGGTCGAGGAGGAGATGCACTCCCATGAATTGGACGAGTTGGGAATTGGGTTGAACAGAGAAAACTGTTTTACTTTCCCAACTTTAAATTCTGGTGTGGGAACTATGCCTATTAAATGTCAGGTTCAAGAAGAGCTAGAGAAAATACCACGAAAGTCACTAGAAGTGTTTGGCTCGCCTGTGTTGGAAAGGAGAAACAAGTCTTTAAGCCTTGAGAGGAGGCTAACAATGTTGTCTTGGGATGCTGCCCCAAGAGTGGAGGATCATGAATTTTCTGTACCGTCTGGTGTAAACTACAATGATACTGAGAGTGATGCAAGTTCAGACTTGTTTGAGATAGAGAGCCTCACAGGCAAAGCCAACCCTTTTCTTGCAAGGCAAGCATCAGATGCCACTTCTGGCTGTGTCACCCCAACAACTTGTTATGCACCAAGTGAGGCAAGTATAGAGTGGAGTGTAGTCACTGCTAGTGCTGCAGATGTGTCAGTAATGTCTGATTGTGAAGAGCTAAGGCCAACAAAAACTGTTTCATCAGCAATTATTGATGCCAAAACTAAGACTAACAAAGAGATACAGAAGCGGCGTTCAGGCATTTTGTTGGGTTGTAAGAGTCACAAAGCTGTGAGAGTTGCAGGAGATGCCTACAAAACGATTGAGAAGGCAAATGTTTACCCACAAATGCAACGCAGCTTGGATTCCTTCACACCAGTGACAAGGTTTCAAGCTGAGACCAAGCTAACAGGTTTCAATTCCAGTGTTGCCATTGCCACACGCACACGCTCACACTCACTCCCTCGGCCACAGTCACCTCATGCTACAAATGTTTTGCACATTTAGTAATCTAAACTTTCTTTGTAGAAGTATGCTTCAGTTCTATAATCTGTATTGAGTATGATGTAAGGTTTATCTCACAATTTTTCTTCTTTAGTGAATCTGACAAGGTGCTCTATGAGCCGTATATCTTTTCTGTCATTAGAAAGTTCACAGTCCAAAAGGAATAAAGAGAGCATCCAGGGATTAAGGCCACCTCAAAAAGCAATATATACCTACATTCCTCTGTTTCATTATCTTTCTGTTTGTGTAACTTTTTCTTTTCTTTTCTACTTATTTTCTTGAGCCACAAGCATGAGTATTAGGAAATGCATTATTTGGATTTATTATATATCTTTGTGTGTTGCAAATGTCTTTGTGTGTTTAGAGGTTTCCTGCTTTGTCCATGCATGCCTAGTTGGTTTTGAAGTGCTTCCTCTTTGCAGGCATGTTAACAAGGCTACAAAACTTGCCTTTTGTTTTGTGGCTTTGTGGATCTAAACCTGAGAATTGTAACATCTAACTGACTTAGAAAGTTCAACTAACCTGAACTTAAATAGTTAATCTGTCAAGCATTTTGTGGATGTTTTATGTGCTGGACCACCAGGAGGAAACATGAGAGAGCTCTAGGAACTCTACAATTTCCTTCGAATTTTGTCGGTTGAAAACCTGTGCATTTAACCACCATTAAAGTAATTGGACCCCCTCCATAGAAAACACCTGTTAGATCCAAGAGAAATAAAATTGACTCTCTCCATTTTCTTAAATATATCTTAAGTAGAGAAGGGATTTAAACCGTAAACATCTCCGTTAGGAATACTAGGAATTACCAATTGACCTAAAGGTCATTGAAATGGAGAGGATCATTTTTTAAGTCTAAGGGTAATAACATAATAAATTTTTGAGTTTGACCTTAATTTAATCCTAAAGTTCAATCACAACAATTTACACCCTATTGTTTCAAAATCATTACAATCTCAATCCTTTGTGAGCCTTTGTTAACCGAACATAATGATTAAGCTATACTTGAAACCTATTTAGGAACTAAAAACTTCTTCACATGAACATCAAGAGGTATTTTAATTCCAACCATAAAACCATGGCATCTTCATTAAAATGGTATATTTGTTAGGTTTTTTTTTTTTGGCATGAATAAGTTGTTTTGCAAGCCTTTAGGTTCCAAAATACAAATTGCGAATCACATAGAGTTATTCCAAACCATTACTATTACTTAATAAGAATCATTAAGGATTCAGTAATAACGATTTTGAAACTATAGAGTAAACATTGACTCAATTAAAACTTCTAAGTAATTTTATTTGAAAGTAAGATCAAAGTCTCAGGTTTATCATGTAATCATCATCCCTTAAATTTCTCTCATCCTTCACAATACCAAAATTGCGCACACAGAATAATTGCAGAGAATTCTAATCTAGTTTTATTTCAGGAAAACTCTGCAAATCACCACTAAATTGCACATTATCCTAATTTTTTTTCAGTATTCTGTACTATCATATCACTAATCACATGGTAATTGCTTCATCCCTGACTCAAAACCTCAACTAGTATTAATGAAGGGTATGGTGAAGGAGCATTGTCAATCCAGATGTTGATGATGAAATTATAATCTTCAATCAAGGAATGTCGATAATAGACCAAAAAAATTATATTTAGCAAAGGAATTTCCTATAAAATGACACGACCAACTTGCTACAATATGAAGAAATGGAGACTGCTCCTATCAATTCCATAACCGCTTAATAAATGAGGTGGTCCATGATCAATCGTAGTCCACATATTAGCACAGTAACTTGTCTCAGAATCTGATGGATTCAATAGAAAATTGATTTGGTCTGCTACAAGAAAATTTTGAATTTTTAGGATAAAAAACTATGAACAAGTCAAACTAATGGACAGAGTAAATAACTCATGCTGTTTTAGATTAAGAGTAGCATGCAAAATATGAAGCTACAGATGCAATGCTTTTACTACCTTTTAATGTTAGGCCACAATCTAGTTTTATCTGAATTAAGAAATCCATCCAAAAATTTTAACCAATCCCAAAAACTATTCTAACTAAAATGATCAAATCAATAAGAAAATAATTCAATGACACGCAAAACACCAAAATGTACGAGAAAAACTTTTTTTTTTTTTTTTTTTGATATATGCTCCCAGTTATCCTTCAGCCATATCCAAGCTGTTTTTCACACGCAAACGAACATTTTTTAAGAGAAGCATCATGGGACCAACCCTAAAAAAAATTGAACAATAACAAAATCAGGTACAATAATGTTCCAATTCTTATTTCTTGGTGGACAAGAACTTCAATACTTGGTAATCTTTTTTTGACAAGGAAACCCAAAGGTAACCAAGTTAATTTTTCTTTTTTATCAAGAAAACCCAACTAGCTAACCAAATCACCACAGAAATTTGAGACAATTTCCCAACATTTAAAGCAGCTTCACCACTCCTAAAACCAAGTGAAAATGGTAGCTCAAAAGGGTTCTAGGTTTTTGGTAAAAAGCATCATCTTCTTTAAATGTGTGACCATTTCAGTCCTTATCAAGTGGATGCTACTCTTTTAGAATTTCTAATGCTAACAAAGAAATTGAAGAACCATTAGCACTTAGCAGATAATGGCTGAGAAAGCAGCCATGTGCTTGATGGGGTCCAATAGTAATACCAAAAGGCCAAAGTTGATGTGCCATTAATAATATAAAATGGATATATTAAAAAACTAAAATACAAAAGAAAATCAAATGTCACAGAACTTATAGCTGTGGAGGAAAACACTAGTGTGAAAACCATGCAAAGAGTCGTATTAGGATATTCAGAATGGACAATCTAATAATGTCTCTTTTATGTATCTATCTGCATTATGATATTGTAGATAAGTTTTGTTCATAATCCATGGACCGCTTGACAAGATGACATTTAATGTTATCTAAATAGGTCACTAGCAACATAATTGGAGTAAGATGAGCCATCCAAGTTTTGTATAAAGTGATTAAAAGGAGAAAGCAAGATGAATGAGGACTGACAAATACGTACAACCCTATTCATTTTCTAATTTCAAAACCATCATGAGTCAAGAAATTAAGATGGTATGTTGGTTCTAATTATAATATGAATATGACATTCGTATTGTTGTTGTTTGGTTTGGTTTCCATATCATCATGAGCAAAGAAATTTAAATGGTACGTTGGTTCTAATAAATGTATGATTAGGATTGGATGGTCCTCCTCGTGGATTTTTTTTTTTTTATTTTTTAGTAAAAAGTTTTATTTTGTTTATGTATAAATAAACATCGGCTACATAAGTACATTTTAAGTGGGCTACACTTAGTTACAATTTCTTAGTTGTTGTACATTAGAGGTACGTTTGGTACACTGAATATAGATTACATTAGGAATAATAATCTTTATTACTTGGAATAGAAAACATTATAATGGAATAACTATTACTATTAATAAGTTTGGCTGGTACATATGAAAAGCTTGTAAATGATGATGTATAAGGAAACTTTATATTTTTTGAAATATATTAATTTTAAAACCTATTATATACACTAAGGAATAGCTATTATATCCTCCATTTTAAAGAGACGTGGCTATTCTTCAATTTAAAGAGTAGTTATTCCAATATAATAACTAATCCATGTAATAAAGATGCAACCAAATGACCAAATTGCTATTACACATGAATAACTATTCCATTACAAGAGCTATTACAACATACCAAACGTACCTTAAGTCCCTAATTGAAATCAACCACATGATTTGACTGACAATGCAACAAAAACAGTATTATTTTTATAAATAAATAAACAAAAACAATTCAAGTCAACCATGTGATTCATTGGCAATACAAGCAAATGGTTAAATTCAATTGAAGAACATAAAGATACAAAACCTAAGAAACTGTAATTGCATAAGATAGCATCAATCATTATCTACATTCTGCGTGAATAGGTCAACGGCCCCGAAAGAGTTTGGAACCAAGCCTCTCAGGCTCGGACCGAAGCCCAAACATCCAGCCAATCCATTGCCATTTGGAACCAATATTGAATAAAACCTCTAATAGAATGCCAATTTTATCTGGGTACACAACTTCTCAAAATGACATATAAGTTTTAAAACTTATATCAACAAAAAGAAATAGAAGTATAGGGCACAACAATATATGTATATACAAATCACGTAAACAGTGTGACTCTTCAAGGGGAAAAATAATACAGGTACAAACAATGAATGCTTATCACTCAACAATCAGTCATCCTTGTAGTCATTAGTAGCCTGTGCTTCAAAGCCTCCACCCGCTCTCTTCTCTAACGTGTAAGGCATATAGGTTCCAAGAATTCTATCCCACATAACGAAGAATGGCTGTGAGAAGTTGTACTTGCTGCCATACAGCTGATGATGGACATCATGATAAGCAGTATTGTTTTTGAAAAAGACGTGGAAGAGATTTCCAGGAAGCCATAATCCGCAGTGGTCATCTACTGTTTTGATGGTAGCAAAGGAGAAGAAGAAGATGGAGGCTCGAGGAGACATACCCGAGAGAAGAAAAGATAAAGCTCCACCAACTGTGTCAAGGAGAAGCCCCTCAATGGGGTGATTGTACAGAGCTCCAAATGAATAGGGTACAACAAGACGGTGATGTAGAGAATGGATATGCTTGTACAAGAACTTGTTGTGATGCATGTATCTGTGCATAAAGTATTGCCAAGTATCCAAGACCAACATAGCAGTGATGAATTGTCTAGCTAAAGCGATTAAGGATGATGGTGGAACAGTAGCATCACTGCCATCATTTCCCGTCACCTACATAATGCCATGACTACATTACAAATTGATAATAGAGTCTAAGCATAGTACTATATGCACAAATCAGCTGAAAATTATGGCAGCATAAAATGATGGAAAATGTATGGATTTACTAGCTGAATGATCATCAATATCAAAGGGAAACAGTGACAGGAAAAATAGGAAAGAAAAAAATGACAACAGAGCTCATGTTATAACAGAAAAAGAGACTTGGTGAGAAAACAACTGACTGCTGGTTAACATAAACATAAATACCATACAAGTAACAGTCTCCACATGATCATACCTTCAACAATCAGATAGCCAAGGTTTCCATAAAATTCTCCACATATCAGATAAATCAATAAAAAATTTCGTTCGACCAAACTCTTCTTAACCAAAGTTACATCATAATCAACTAAAACATATAGCACATTAATTTATAACCTTTTTTCACGATTAGTTTGCCCCTGTAATTTATTTATATAAATTTTTTATAAGTTACCTTGCCCCAATTACTTCAGGCTAAAAATACTTTTTCTTGCATTTCAAGCAATTCATGCAATGTTATTTTGATGGAAAAAATTTTCCAACATTTTCTAATGGTGCAACCATAAATCTTGGTTAATAGGAGCTTTTCCATAACCCAAAAAGGGCTTAAATGTTTTACGATGCTGAGGAATGTGGAATATTTTCCACATTATACAGCTTCCCTTCTCAATAGAATAGAACAGGGGGGGAAAACTCTAAAGTCTCAATAATAAGCTTCTCTCTTTCTCACACATTACATGCAATATTAAAGGTTTTCCATGTGGGCCAAACAGCAGAAAGAGTTTTTAGGATCATTTTCAAGGTTGCATCCTAACACAGTTAAACAAGTCATTTCCCTGTTGTTTTCAGGTATAAACATTTTCCCTGACCCCAGGAAATTAGTATATGTTGAAAGACACAGTGTCAATCAGTATATATTTATATATATATATATATATTTTTTTTTTTTGGATAATCGTCAATCAGTATATAATTAGTCATAATATATTACATAATAGTCGCATACAAGTGATGCAAAACTAATTAATCATCTAGTGGCCGTACTCACATTTGTCATAAGGTTAGTGTAACGCAACTAGACATAACTAGCTCAAGTGTGCTCCTTTATGACCTTATGTTGATCAATAGTAAGTCACAAACCATTTCCTTTTTTGTACCTGGATACAACCAGTTACCCACAATGCCTCATAGAGAGCTTGCACTATATCATGTCAATATAAAAGTAATAAAACTGAACTGTCCAGTAAGAATATTTCTAAAGCTATAAACACTTTGAAGTGCTTTCAGGAATTCCAAGTGACATGATTCTGGAACCACCTTATAGGATAGGTTCAATATAGAAGCGCATGGAGGTGCAAAGCCATAGTGAGGTTGGCTTATACTTATATATTGCTTCCTGACCCATGGAAACCATATTTAACATATGAGTCCAAATTTGGTATGGATGGGGTGTAAAACATTTACACCATCCAATAAGAGATTGCCACATATATTTTTTACTTAAAACTCAAAACACCTTACCACACATAATAACATCTCAATAAACTCACAATTAAGTTGGATTTTCAAATAGATATTAAAATTGATTGAGTGTGGTTGTGCCTATTCTATAATATGTAATATGATGATGTGGCATGTTGTGATTGGAGGGGTAAAACTTGGGTTTTACACATCCTTATAAAATTTAATCTCTTAACATATTAAGTTACAACATCCCCTATTCACAGATGAAAAAGTTCCAGAATTATATAAAGCCCTAGAGTATAATTAATCAAGTCATCCCATAAGGGAAAAATTCATACAATTTCAGAATTTTTCTTGAAAAGTGAACAGAAAAATGTATTACAAGGACACAATAAGTAGAGAAGAAGAAAAGGAAAAATAAACAATAAGCCAGCACCAAAACAATCTATGGTGAAAGGTTATAGTCAAGAAAGACATCAAAAGACACTAGAAAATCCAATAATTAAAAGCTATTATTATAGCCAGCAAAATCATTGTTATAAGAATAAGCTAGTATTAGTGTATTACACCGCCTAATCAAATATGGTAATCAACGATTATGCATATGAATGTCGTAAATTAAACATCCTGGTCAGCAACAAGAATAATGATATTACTTACCATAGCACAGACATCAATAACAATAACAAAACAATCAATAGAAACCCAACAAAAAAAAAAAGAAAAAGAAAAAAGGAGTGTCCTATCAACATGTGACCAATTTTCTCATACAAAAGCAACTACTTAACGTAAATTGTCAAACATTTCTATTAAAAAACAGATACTAAACACAATTTTTTCAAAACAAATCCTAAGTTATAAAGCCAATAACCCAATTGAATGTTTCATCTAAAAAAACCCAATGAATCAATATTTTTGTCCTAATAGACCCAAAACTCAATTAAAAGTAACCAAAAAAAAGTTACCTTGAACAATATGATTGCAACAACAGCCTGAATAGTTTGTTGAAGGAGGACTCCTTTGACCACAGTAGCCTTTGAAACCAAGTTCTTCTCATCCTCATCTTTCTTAGAGTGCAACCGGTAATTCTCAAAGCACCCCAACAAAACATAAATCCCAGAATACAACCAATAAACCAAGATTGGGACAAAAGTTCCCAACAAATCATCTGAAATCTCAAAACCCATTTTGGAAAACAATGAAAAGAGTTAGAATTTGAAGGAAAGATGGTAAATTTGCATGAGAATTTAAAAACCCCCCCGAATAAAAAATCAAACCCTAACTCTCTCTCTCTTTCTCTCTCTAAATGGGAAAGTGGGGACCTTTGACCTTTTCACACAATGCTAGGCAGGCTTTGTTTATATATTAGAGAAAATTGAATGTGTTTGAATGAATGATATTTTTAATTTTTTGATTATCCCACAAATTAATTTTGAATTTTTTTTTTTACTATAAAATTATGGGTTGTCAATGAAATTGAATTATTTTTGGTATAGAAGAAAAATCGGAGAGATCATTGATGAGAGAGAGAGAGAGAGACCCAGAAAATTCAAACTTTGTTGTTTGGTTTTGAATGTTGTGAGGGTTGTAATTAAGTGTGTTCGGTTTTGTATTAGATTGTGTGAAATTGGCACGTGGCGTGTTGGGATTGGGTTATATTGGAGAAACAGCGAGTTTAAGTTGTAGGGGATTGAATCAATTGTTGTTGAGTTTGTGTGTGTTTCTCTCCGCGTGTTGTCGTGGACTTTGCAAACGACGCCGGATTTGACTGGCCGACTTTGGCTTCCCACGAAGTTGTGGGCGGGACCGTGTCCGCGTGTGCATGTCGTTTTTCAGACACATGGTTTTTAACCTGCGGCTTGAACCTTTACATGAGCAAGTCTACTATCGTAACAAATTTCACAACTTTTTTCACAACTTATTTACGTGATAAATTGTAAGTGGTAAAAATAAAATGATAGGTCCATGTGGATCCATAATTCCACCACTTACTAGTTGCCATGTGACAAAATTATAATAAAATTGTGAAACTAGTTGTGGTACTAAACTTACTCTCCTTTACATTGACAACAAAGGAAGATCAATGCAAGCATAGAACGACAAATTCTAATTGACACATTATTATTAACCGTTACTACTTGAAAAAAAAATTTAATAGTGGACTTTAAAATTAAAGTCAATAACAATTTACGATAAAAATTGTGGGTGTATTTAAAAGTGACAAATAGCTTGACTGCCGCTCATAGAATAGTTTTGAAAATTAGTATAGAATTAGTTGCGTTCTCTAGAATAACTCTGCTGGTATAGATAAACTAAACTAACTTGTGTTGATATCTTCTAGAGTTTTCTGATGATATCAAAAGGTGGAGTTTTTTTATACTATAATTAATAATTATCTTATTATAGAGTTTTTGATGGTTTCAAAAGGTGGAGGTTTTTAAATCTTCATCTATTTAATATAGTTAATTGAAATTTATCTTTATCGTCACATTTTGAAAAATGGATTATCAAATTTTTAACATCGATTAAATTATTAATGATATAATAAAATCTAATTGAATCGTTTTAAAATTGATGTAGTCACCTTAAAAACTTTTAAGGTAAACTACGTATTTGGTCCTTATCTTTTACATCATATTTTAATTTGGTCCTTAGTTTTTTATTGCCGTGTCAATTTAGTCTCTTTTATTATTTCTTGGATGGAAATTGCTAACATGACAAACAATCAAAAAAAAAAACTAGTTCCTTGCCACATCAATGGAAACTAATTTTTTATTTTGGTTATTAAGTACGTTAGCAATTTCCCTCCAAAATATAATAGCAGAGACTAAATTAACACAATATTGAAAGGTTAGGGATCAAATACGTAGTTTACCCAAACTTTTATAAAGGATTCTAATCTTTTGGGTAATGTACAATAGATTTTTCAATCAAATTCAATTGTGTGGTTATATTAGCCAATAAATTATATAGTTAATTTTAAGTAAGGAACTTAAGGCAAAGTGCCTAAGAAATCTTACATAAGCTTTGTCCTGCTTTAGTTTCTTTACAATTTGGAAGATGGACGAGTGATATTTGGTATAAAATTGGTTTTAAATCAACAAGTTACTGATAAAAGCGTTTCGACAACTATTAAGGTACTTTATACTTGTAGGTGTGTGCTTCCATTACTCTTTTCACACAGTGCTGGGTTTCAAATAATATTTTCTCCAATACTATATCAATCTAAAATAATAATCACACAAAAACACAAATATTTACGTAGAAAAAAAATCACAGGACAAACTTCAAATCAATTCATTATTATCGAATCAATTACAATAATTCTCAAGTTTATGCATAACTTGAGATCCACCAAATACAATAAAAAAAATCCTCTTGTGTATGTCTTACGGCCTCTCACACATACTCTCTGTGTCTCACGACTAAAGAAAAACTCTTCTTATTTTTCTTTACTTTCACACAAACTAATTATTTATCTCGAAAGTGGCAATACTTTACTCTTTCCTCTCTGGCTATCTCTCTCTATATGCAGCACCTCTTTCTTTGGCATCATAGCTCTCCTTGGCTATCTCTCTCTATGCAGTATCCACACTAATTCTCCTTGATTCATGTGCTTGTTGTCTCTCTCCTTGCATTACCTCTCAAGCAAAAATCTTTTTTTTTTCTCTTGGTTTCACAATCTATTTTCCCTCTCCCATAGGAATAACTCTTGGGTCAAAACCATTAATTCTTTGTAGCATTGTTTACTTATAAGACTATTTTCCTATTCCCTTTTGGACAAGGAATCATTACCTATTTAACAAGAAATAAACTTTCTTTCCACACAAAAGAAACTCAAATTAATTTTTCCTTCTTCAACTAGAAATTAAACCCAATGAACATTCCCAATACATAGATCCATCAGTAATATTAGTGGCAGAGCCACACACAAGGGAGGGGGGGCATGGCCCTCCAAAATTTTTTTTAAAATAATTTCTTTTATAGTATATATATTATTTACATTTTAAAAATGTAGCTTGTAAAAATTGAAGTCCCCCCCCCCCCCAAAAAAATTGAGTCATTTCAATAGTGCTCTTAAAAAAGAGATAAATTATATTTAAAATCATATAAATTAAGAGGTGTAACAAACTAAACTACGTAGTTTCAAAAGCAACAAGTTTAACCTTAATATTTCAGAAAGTAACAAATTAAACTTTAACCTACTATGTTTGAAATTTAATATAAGTTGAGGGTTTATCATTTTTTGAAACCTAAGAATTTAATTTATTACTTTTGAAACTATAAAGTTATAATTTGTTAATTTTAAACTATAACTATTTATTATCAGATTAAGACACCAATCAATTTTTGATGTAAGCAGAGATTAAACTTCATATCTCTTATTCAATTATCAAAAATTTTACTAATTAAGTTAATTGGTCTAATAGTTATAGAGACAAAATACAATTTTTTTTTTAACTTTAATTTTTATTGTAAATTATGCTCTAGTATGTGTTAAAGTATTACTTTATTCTTGAACTTGAAAACTTCATTGGTTCTATTGAAATTTTGTTATTTACTTTAGTAGACAATTTAATAATTTATATTAAAAATGAAAATCTTCAAAATTTCATTATGAAGATGCTAAAAGATGAATTTTATTAGATGAAAGATCATCATTTAGCATATTTTTGATAGGAGAAACTATGATATTTTTTTACCATATATTTTTGTACATGTCAAATGTAAGAAGTACGCGACTTTTATATACTCATTAAAATTTTAAAAATGATAAATTTTCTTAGTAAATTAATATGTATAATATATAAATATATATATATATATATATATGTGGAGAGGTTTGTCTTAACTAATATATTATTATTACAACTTCACCCTCCAAACTAAAACTTCTTACTCCACCCTGAGTAACATCAGTTTTACGTGCATAAATTCAATGAACATGAAAACATCGCTCCATTGGCCATTGAATTTCCATCGTAACAATTTCTAACTGTCTTAAAATAATGATTAATAAACTGCTTTGCAGCTTTGGTATTTGATATATAAATATATATATATATATATTTTTTCTTTTTTTTTTCCTCTTCTTTTCGGGCAAGTTGGTCATTATCTAACAAGTGACAACAGTGATGTTCTATAATTTTTGTCTGCCTTTTCATTAACTCCATGTGGAAGAAGATTATAGAATATGCAAAAAGTAACAAAACTTATGGAAATGGAAACAATTTTTACCTCTTTGTAATTATATCATTATAATCATACCAAACAGTTCTTAATAGAATGCTTTATTAAAGTTGAAATAGTTTGACAATTAACGCATCATTTTGTGTAAACTGTAAAGTTGTTTTTCCAATCATTTTGACCATGTTTTCTAGGCTGCACACATTGCCTTTTTGTAGTATTGTTGATGGCAAATTCCATGTATCTTCTTCTAGATGAGAATTCAATTGAGATCATGTACAATATTTGCAAGCATCAATGGGGCCAGCTTTTAGGAATTTCACCATAGAGGAAGACCATAAAGTCAATGTGAAATTCATTGACCGAGTCCTTGGTTTAACAGTCAAATTTGGCGTCTGGGCTAAGCTCATTTGACAAATCAGCCTTATAGAGTCCACTCATTCTTTATCATTGGGAACATATAATTTTACATTATTTTGACCATAGATAGTAATAGAGGTGGACTCACCACCACACCTATACTACTTATAACTTGTCATGAGCAATGTTAGGAACATATAATTTTACATAATTTTTTGACCACACGTAATAATAGAGGTGGACTTACCACCACACTTATACTATTCATAACTCGTCATAAAGTTAGTTGTGTTAGTATTAGTACTATTTTCCTTATCATAATGTAAAAATAGAGAGAGAGAAAACTATTTACACCCCTAAAAATTACTTTATTTATTTAATTTTAAATTTTTTATAAAAATAATTGTGGGGCCTGATAATTTGTGGCCCAAGCCCACTCCTCGTTTGGGCCCAAGGCCTAAGCCGAGGAGAGCTGTCTCCGAGGACGCCTAATGAAAGCCCAAGAAGGGCACGAGGACATAGCCGAGGACGATCTTATGCTCAGCACCTCCCAAAACACCTGAATAAAAGAAGCAAACTCGGTACAGGGGCAGGGCAAGGGAAAAAGCCGCCAACACAGTAATACAGAATCCTGCATCTGACAAGCCCATACTCAAACTCATGCCCTTGTGCTTTTCCAGCAACCCCCAACCACTCTAGGTATGGGTTGACTGGACAGACCTGCACCCCAAAAAGTAAAACTAACACGTGAACACAAAAAGGGGAATGAAATACTAGTATAAAATGAGAAGAAAACAAAGCTAAAGGGGGGGCTGGTAGAGCCTAAGTCTTACAACCCTTGCTAATGAAGGGTTTAGCTAGTCAAGCCAAGCCCGTCCATACATAAATTCCCATAGGAACTATGACTAAATCGCTCACCTGTGGCCAAGGTCATGCCTTTCAGGCCCACTCTCTACAAATCATATTGTTGGGGCCTTTTACATACGAGCCCAACGTCGTCTATGGGTCGTTAAAAATCGAGTCCCTACAATTGGCGCCGTCTGTGGGAAGGCTTGCGCGTTGGCGCAGGTGGTGGTGGAGTCAAGTCTCTATCAAACAGAGGTCCGCGAAATTTCCTCCATTTCCAACGACATGCAGTTATTGCTCCGACATAAACTCCCGCCAGGGGCTGCGCCTTGCGGTGCCAATGGCACAGGAAGCTCTAGGGGCTTCCAACCTCAAGCTAACTCTCCCCACCTTGGTCGAGGGGCTAACCTTCAGAAAATATACAAAGTTTTGGACAGAACCAAGGCCTTGTATGGTCCTCGGACTCAAGCCTCTGGGGAAACCAACTACTTAGAAGAAAAACCACAAGTTTTGGACAGAACCAAGGCCTTGTATGGTCCTCGGACTCAAGCCTCTGGGGAAACCAACTACTTAGACGAAAAACCACAAGTTTTGGACAGAACCAAGGCCTTGTATGGTCCTCGGACTCAAGCCTCTGGGGAAACCAACTACTTAGAAGAAAAACCACAAGTTTTGGACAGAACCAAGGCCTTGTATGGTCCTCGGACTCAAGCCTCTGGGGAAACCAACTACTTAGAAGAAAAATCACAAGTTTTGGACAGAACCAAGGCCTTGTTTGGTCCTCGGACTCAAGCCTCTGACTCAAGCCTCTGGGGAAACCAACTACTTAGACGAGAAATCACAAGTTTTGGACAGAACCAAGGCCTTGTATGGTCCTCGGACTCAAGCCTCTGGGGAAACCAACTACTTAGACGAAAAACCACAAGTTTTGGACAGAACCAAGGCCTTGTATGGTCCTCGGACTCAAGCCTCTGGGGAAACCAACTACTTAGATTAAAAACCACAAGTTTTGGACAGAACCAAGGCCTTGTATGGTCCTCGGACTCAAGCCTCTGGGGAAACCAACTACTTAGACGAGAAACCACAAGTTTTGGACAAAACCAAGGCCTTGTATGGTCCTCGGACTCAAGCCTCTGGGGAAACCAACTACTTAGAAGAAAAACCACAAGTTTTGGACAAAACCAAGGCCTTGTATGGTCCTCGGACTCAAGCCTCTGGGGAAACCAACTACTTAAACGAGAAACCACAAGTTTTGGACAGAACCAAGGCCTTGTATGGTCCTCGGACTCAAGCCTCTGGGGAAACCAACTACTTAGAAGAAAAACTACAAGTTTTGGACAAAACCAAGGCCTTGTATGGTCCTCGGACTCAAGCCTCTGGGGAAACCAACTATTTAAGAGGAAAAGTGCAGGGTTTGGACACAGCCGGGACGTTATATGGCCCTAAGAGTCTACCCCAGATAGGGGTGTGCAGAAAACCCACCGACCCGCCCAACCCGACCCACCGGGTTGGGTCGGTTTTTAAGGCTTGGTGGGTTGGGTTGGGTCTAGGTCATAAAATTACAAACCCGCCAAACCCAACCCAACCCACCCATATATAATATATATTTAAAATATATTTTTATATTTAATAAATTTTTAAAATCAATTGTAGGGAACTTTTATATATATATATATATATACATTTAAATATATATTATATATTTAATAATTTTAAAAAAAAAACAGTTGTAGAACAGTATTTCCTCAGTTCCTTCTACTAATACTAATTTAATAAATATATATATAATATATTATATAATTAATAAATTTTTTTAAATAGTCAGTTCTTCCTATCCTATATAAAAGCCAATTAGTTCACACAAATCCTAATAAATTACTATTGTTGTTTAGTCATTAATGTTGTTTGCTTTTAAAGAGTTACCTTGATACTAATCTTTAGGTTTTTTTAATTTTTTAATTTTTTTTGTATACTCAATTTAATAATAATAATAAAAAATTTCAAATCCATGGGTTCAACCCGACCCAACCCAACCCATGTGGGTTGGGTTGGACTTATGTGATGGGTTGGGTTGGGTTGGGTCAAAAAATCCCCTCAACCCGACCCAACCCGACCCATGCACACCCCTAACCCCAGATGAGAGCTACCCATTGATAGTTGGGTTAATTCCTAGACCGACTGAAATCCGCAGTCTACCTTCGGATCCTCGATACCAAGGGAATGGGTGCAATTGTTATAGGGTCAAATGTTATCAAAACACGGCCAAAGCCCCTCACTGCTCGGCAACCCCCTCGGAGGGAATATTTTGTATTTATCGTTCTCGGACGGTCGCCGCGCATGCATTACGGGGCATTAAGCCGTTATCTCAATTGGTAAGATTCTGTTTCAAGGTTTCCTGCTTTAAGCATCACTAAAGGAAGATACATACATAGCGCACCCGTTCACAAAGTAATTGCTGCCGAAAGGAAAAGTATTTACAAAGAAATAAATTCATCTTTTATTAAGACAAAGAAATAGTACAGCGTACAATGAAAAGCTGGAATAAGCTTATACTAAAGCTAACTACATAAGCGAAAAGAAAGATACAAGAGAATAAAGAGAAAGCCGAGGAAGAAGTGCAGAGGAGAGTTTGGCTGCTGTTCCAGGACGTTGTTCAAGGAAACCATTCCTCAACACTTTTACATGCCTATAACTCAGGCAGCCAAAGAGCCCAACTTGGGGCCTGCACCGTTAAAGAAAAGGTGCCGAGAGCCGGAAGTTAAGGAGCCTCCGTATAACCGCGCCCGCGATAGAGCAGATGGCACTGATGGCGGAAAACCTTACTTCTGACGCGTCAAGAATCTGGCGCGACCAGTACCTGCTTCGGATTTTGGCTAAAAGAGGTAGAGATACCATCCCCACCTTACCAAGATGGAAGATCATCTTGAGTCTGTGTCTACCCTGTCTAGACCACCTCACCTTGAGTTTCGGAGGGACCCAGTGCCTCTGTGGCGGGTGTAGTTCCTTCATCCCTACACGTGCCTTAGGCATATTGCACTAAAGGTGGGAAGCACTAGATATGGAGACCCTAATTATGGCTGAAGGATTACGGTTGTGAAGAAAACCGAAGGGTTTGTATGTAAGAGGAGTAACCTTCTATCCTGCTTATTTAAAGGGAAAGGAGGAGATATTTGATTTACGTAGAGTTCCAAGGAACGCTACGGACAAAGAGGACTTGGCTCAGTCTCCAACGCCATCTGCAACCATAAAATTAAAAGATCCTCGTGAAGGCGCGTCTCGAGCACTGTAACATCAAAGAACGCCACGTGACTAAAAGTTAAAGGGGCGCCTCTTATAATTTGGTGCATCTTCTATGCAAATGTAAAGGCACAGACATCGATGAAGTACAGAATCTGAGCGAGTCATGATGAGAACCCAACATAATCAAAACCCTCCTCCCCAACTAAAGTCGGGCAGCAGGATTTTGAGGGGCTATTGTGGGGCCTGATAATTTGTGGCCCAAGCCCACTCCTCGTTTAGGCCTAAGGCCTAAGCCGAGGAGAGCTGTCTCCGAGGACGCCTAATGAAAGCCCAAGAAGGGCACGAGGACATGGCCGAGGACGATCTTATGCTCAGCACCTCCCAAAACACCTGGATAAAAGAAGCAAACTCGGTACAGGGGCAGGGCAAGGGAAAAAGCCGCCAACACAGTAATACAGAATCCTGCATCTGACAAGCCTATACTCAAACTCATGCCCTTGTGCTTTTTCAGCAACTCCCAACCACTCTAGGTATGGGTTGACTGGACAGACCTGCACCCTAAAAAGTAAAACTAACACGTGGACACAAAAAGGGGAATGAAATACTAGTATAAAAGGAGAAGAAAACAAAGCTAAAGGGGGGGCCGGTGGAGCCTAAGTCTTACAACCCTTGCTAATGAAGGGTTTAGCTAGTCAAGCCAAGTCCGTCCATACATAAATTCCCGTAGGAACTACGACTAAACCGCTCACCTGTGTCCAAGGTCATGTCTTTCAGGCCCACTCTCTACAAATCATATTGTTGGGACCTTTTACATGCGAGTCCAACGTTGTCTATGGGTCGTTAAAAATCGAGTCCCTACAATAATTATTTTACATTTTTATTTTAACAATACACTTTACATCTCATATTTAATTTTACAATACATCATATTAAAATCATTTTTGAAAAATTATACTTTTTATAGTGGGACCCACACTCAACTCTCCTAAAACAAAAACACACCCAACTCATGATTAAAAAAAAAAAGGAAACAGAACATCCAGTTTGTATATATTTTTGCATCTTGCTCTATTTTAGCTCCCCAAATTTACCATTTTGTGCATTTTTGTGAAACAGTGGGAGTCATTTTACATTTTGGTTTTCCTGATGGCAATGCATTAGCATTTTTAACTCAATCAAACATGGAGCATTGATGCTCCATCTTGACAAAAATATCATTTTGGTTAATACATTTTAAGGTCATTATCAATTAAATCTTAATTATTTTTAACTTCCAATCAATTTATAGTCAATTTTCGTTAGCAAGTCGTTGATAGGGATCAAAATGACGTAGGGAACAAAATGGTCTTTTCACGTACTATTTTCTAATGGAGTTAAGAGAACTCAAAAGTCAGTATAGGGTGAAGGCTAACCAATACCATTGAGAATACAAACGTTATGTTAGAAAATCAATATCTTAGAGACAAACAAGTCAGGATGGCCGAGTGGTCTAAGGCGCCAGACTCAAGTTCTGGTCCTCTAACGAGGGCGTGGGTTCAAATCCCACTTCTGACAAAAAGATAATTGCTTTTTATTATTTTTTGCTTTCCCTTTTTTTTTTTTTTTGTTACTATTTTGGGGAACATGGTCAGTGAAAATTTCATAGTGTTTGTTATAAATTTATAATTCCCGAAAACCACAGTTTCTATAAATAATTCAGTCCTCTTTAAATGATAAAATTCTAAGGGTGTGTTTGGATACCACTTATTTTGCTGAAACTGAAAAATTATTACTGAAAGTAGTGTAGATAAAGGTAAAAGTTAGTTAAAATAGTACAGTGAGACCCATTGAATAGTGCCAAAAAGTGCAGTGGACTCATGAATAGTAGCAAAAATAAGCTAAATAGTAACATAATTTTAATTTTTAATTCTAACCCAAAGGTACACTAACTCTTACATTTTAGCTGAAAAAAAGATATTTGCTTCTTATTTGTTTGGCGAAACTACACTATTGGTCCCTGAAATTTACCCTGTGTGCGTAATTAGTCCCTCAAGTTTGAAGCGAGCACAATTAGTCCCTTAAGTTTTAAAACTGAGTTGTATTAATCCTTTTACTAACTACTGTTAACGGTGTTACTTACATGACTAACAGAACAATGACTTGACATTTTTTTAAATGATGTGGCATGTTTTTAATTAAAAATTAAAAATAATAGTTTCCACGTTAGATGAAATTGAAAAATCACATTGACTGGATTAAAAACAAATCTAACGTGGAAACTTTTTTTTTTTTTCATCAGCATCGTAAACAGCATCTTTGAGCTCGTTGACCCAGTCTTTCACCACCAGATTCGTGATCTCCAACTCTTCTGCATCACTGATCTCTGCATTAACAGTCAGCAGAACCGTTTTCAGCCTCTCCAGGAGTGTCTCAACGAAATCCCAGTTTTGGAAAAGGTTAATGATCAAGGGAACAGCCAACCTGTCCAACAACACTTGAACCAATGGAGAAAGGCATGCCCCTCCCACAGTCTCCAAAAGCATTTTCTCAGATTTAGAAAGGAAAGATTCCACAAAAGGATGACAAAAGATCGGAATATATAATGGAATAAAATGCGTGGAAGGAAGTCTCTGCAGTCTGCAAATTGCTTCTTGCTATACCAGGCTTTTTTTTTTTTTTTTTTTTTTTGAGAAATCTATACCAGGCTAGTGAGTCTTTCTCCTCTCTTTTTCCTGATTCTTTACTGTGTCTATTTTTTAGATAGCCGCCAATGTGTGACAAACTGATAGAACCCACACACTTAGAGGTCTGACTTTTCATACCAAGACTGATGAGACTGAGACTCGATTGACACTTCATATTTGTTTTTAATTCATTCAATAAGATTTCTCAATTTCATTTAACGCGGAAATTATTTTTTTAATTTTTAATTAAAAATATGCCACATCATTTAAAAAAAGTCAAGTCATTGTTCCGTTAGTCACGTAAGTAACACCGTTAACAACAGTTAGTAAAAGGACCAATACAACTCAGTTTTAAAACGTAAGGGACTAATTGTGCTCGCTTCAAACTTGAGGGACCAATTGCGCAAACAAGGTAAACTTCAGGGACCAATAATGTAGTTTCGCCTATTTGTTTTATAGATAAATAGGAAATATCAATCATCACATTTTTTATATTCATAAAATTTATTATACTTCGTACAATTTTTGGCCCTACAATTGTTTGTATTTTGGTCCTTTATGTTTCAAAGTTTTTATTTTGAATATTTATGTTTGATTTCATTTTATTATTGGTCCTATCGTCCATTTTTCTTAATAATATGTCCATTAAGTGCTCTTCATATTTAAAACTTCATGATATACTACTAGCTCTAAAATGATGTGGAATGCAATAATTTCATTGGTCAAAGACAATAGGATTCGTTCAGTAGGCACTTGAAATATATATGGTCTTTAGTAATGAAACTAATGAAAATAGTAGAGGCAATGATTAGGAGAAGACTATACATAAAATGAGTAGACAAATTGAAGATACATGATGTTTAAAAAAAGATAAATCAGATTGGGATAATCAAAGATAAAAGTTTTATAAAAAAAAAAAGTAGTTGAGGTCAGCAAATTAGGAATAGAATTATGTTAATAAAACTTGTTTTAAGATACAAGACAATTAACATACTTAGTACATACACTCCTCAAATAGGGTTAGAATTAGAAGTATCCATTAATCAAAATTTACATGAGGAAATGGATGAACTGATTCAAGGATTACCAAACAAGAAAAAGTTTTTTCTTGGAGAAAACCTAAATGGTGATATTGGAAATGATAGTGAGGATTTTTAAAGAGTTCATAGGAGTAAGGGAGATGGAGTAAGGAATGAATTAGTGGATGATATTCCAACTTTGCAATAACATATAATCTTATATTAGCAAATATTTGGTTCAAGAAGTGGGATCTACACATAAAAGTGGGACAAAAGTTATTAGACAAAAATACCCAAGACTTAGATGGTGGGTTTTGAAGGGAGAGAAACAAGACTTGTTTAAAGATAAAATGGTCGAACAAGGCAAGTATTTTTTTTTTGAGAAAAAAGAAGGCAAGTGAAATTTATATAAAAATATTGATAAGATATAATATCAAGTCAACATTTTATTTGGAGAATCTAAAGCATGTGGGTGACCAACCGAAGATACTTGGCAATGAAATAAAGAGGTTCAAACTTCAAACAACAATTAGACTAAGAGAAAGCTATAAAAGCCTATCCAAATGTATGGACAGTGCTGCTTATAAAAATTACAAAGTAACAAATAAAGGAAGCAAAAAAAAGTTATCCCATAAACTAAATTTAAGACTTATAATGAATTATTTAGCAAGCTGGGAACGAAAAATAGAGAAAACTTTACTTATAAACTTGCTAACACATGGAAAAGAAAATAAGAGACTTGAATTGTATCAAATGCATATAATTTAGGATTGAATGATTGATTGTTATTGGCTATTTTTTTGGGTTTACTAACGGATTGTTATTATAGTATTATTTTTTTATGGAATTAAAAAGTGTAACACAATATACACTACAAAATTTTTGAAAATGCTTATTGTTATCAGTTTTGAATTTAGAATTAAAATTTAAAATGATATTTAAATATTTAAAAATATGGAGTAATGATTGAGGTTCGTAATTATTATTACAAAATTTTCTCTTCGATGTGGGACGCCTAGTACGTTGCAAAGCATGTCAAGGTCAGCCAAGAACGTTACCAAAACATGCCGAGGACGTTGCAAAGCATGCCTTAGGTACCCACAATAAAAGCTTATAAGGTAGAAAGTAGAGAGATTTCTCTTCGATGTAAGATGCCTAGGACGTTGCAAAGCATGCCGAGGACGGCCAAGGACATTGCAAGCATGCCTAGGATGTTACCAAGCATGCCTTAGGTACCCACAATTATTATTTGTGTGAGTTGGCTTGTTGCAATAATTTATGCCAGGCAACTCCATTTATAGGCCATTCAGCACACGCAATAGCAGTTATAAACTATAAATAAAATCCACCAGAATGATATGGAAATTTGAAAGATTTCTGTTTTCACATGTTCATTTTCTGTTTAAAAATTGGTCATTTAACGGAAAGTACAAAATATGCTTTGAAAATATTTAAAATTTAAACAGAAACCATTTAAAATTAAAGAAATGATATTTCAATATAGACAATAATGATTGCCTTTCTGTACAATGAGTTGTTGCAAAATTGTATGCAAGCCAATTTTTTTTTTTTTTTTTCATGATCCATGCAGCATATGAAACTGCATTACAATACAATGAACCAACCAACAAGGCTCAACACTTGTTTAGGTAACATTGACCAAAAATGTTAAATCTTCATCTCTTGGTCCCATGAACTTCCAGCATAGTAAACCCAAAATAAATCAGTATGACAACATTGGTGTCTCTTACATAGCCTCCAACTCCTGTGTCTCTGAAACTTCCTTGGGAAAGTTGAGGCAAGTTTGCTTGGTTCGCTTGCAAGGAACTGGAAAATTCAAATAGATAAAATTAGTTAGGTTGGAGTCCTTGGACTACATGATGTGCAATGTGTAAGCGTAACCACTGAGAAGGAAATGCTTTCAAAACCTTTTGCCTTGTTTTTGTCATTAGATTCAATGACAGAAGATTTCCACTTCTCATAAGCATGCTTTTCTGTTCTTTTGCGCTTCTTGTAACTTGAAACCTGCAAATGCCTCACATTGGTTTCATTTGACTGTCTACAATTCAATTTAGGAGTGGATTTAATATAAAATAATGTATACAGCACAAAGAAAACTTCAAAACTTATTGAAAGCTCTTGCATTAAACAGGTCACTTTAAATCGTAGTACTGAAGACTTTCATATATTTAGGCAAAACAAAATTCAAAGATAGATACATACAACAGTAATCTGAAGAGTGAAAAGGGCTAGAATGGATGATAATGACAGAGTATGGAGTTTAAGATTTTATAAGGAATTTAATGATTGAGAGTTAGCAGCTTCCTACTCCTTTCTTCATTTCATCCAAACCCGTATCCCTAAGGGTGGAGGGTGTGACAAGCTTTGTTGGGATCTTAATGGAAGTGGGAAGTTCAATATTCGGTCTTTCTATCATAAGATTCGAAATACAACTCCTTCCACTTTCCCTTAGAAGGGCATCTGGAAAGCTAAGGTTCCTAAAAAGGTGGTTTTTTTCACATGAACAACAACTCATAGTCAAATTCTTACCTTAGATAACATTATACTTCGTGGTTGCCCTTTGGCAAATCATTGTTGTATGTGCTATTGTAATGCAGAATTTGTGGATCACTTGTTACTTTTTTGTCCGATAGCTCATTCTTTATGGATGTATATACTTCAACTGTTTGGGATCGACTAAGTCATGCCAGGTTCAATAGTGGACTTATTATTTTGTTGGTATAATTGGCTTGGGAAGCATAGTTCTGATATTTGGAATTTGGTTCCAAGTTGTTTATTGTGAACCATTTGGTCCAAACGAAATCAACAATCTTTTGAGGATGAGGAGAAAACTGTAGTTCAGTTATTAGAGCTTTGTCAACGGACCCTCTTTGATTGGTCTCGTTGTTGGGGTTTCTCAAATTGCTCTACCCTTATGAATTTTCTTTCGTTTATTAGAATAGATTAGGGGCTGTTTTTATCTTTTTGTTTCTTTTTTCCTTCGTTCACTACCATGAACTTCTTGTATTTTTCTTGCTTTTCTTTTATTAATAATATTCTCTTCTTACTTATCAAAAAAAAAAGAAAAAGGGCTAGAATGGGAGAGAGGTAGTAAGATGGTTTTTAGCAGCTATTCCTTCCCCACTTTTGGATTATTTTTAACAGTCACTATCGCCCATTTGATATATGGGCACAGACATTGCATAGAACTACAGAAGTAATTCATATCTATGTCATACAGCAAAAGCAGAATTCCTTTTGAACAAGGCACTATCAATGTGGCAACAGCAAGGACAATGGCCCAACTGTTATCAAATTAATGAGAACAGATGAATGATGATTACAATGCAATTGAAGTTAGAAAGGTCTCACTCAACATCAGCATGATCTAGAACCAAACAAGATTGACACATTAACCAACAAAAAATAAACAATTTATGATGCTGTTATAGTACCTCTGGTCCATCATCCGATAAATAACCACCATCCTCAATTTTTCGTTTCTCAGGTAATACATCCAAAAGTTCTGCAAGTCAAAGAAGAAAGAATGTGCTTAACAATATTGAAAGAAAAAAAAAAAAAAAAAAAGAGATTTCAAGTAAAACACACTAAGAAGTGACAACATAAACACCTAAGGAGACAAACCTCGATTTCCCTTGACATCTCTAGGGTCTTTCTTCTCCTCAATTCCCACAACATCATGGCACAAATCCTTCATGGAAGTAGAAACCTGCAGTAGTAAACCATTATCAATATCAAGCACATTAGAAGTAAAGAATGAAAACTATAGTTGGCAACACAAGTCAATTATGTGTAGAAAAATGCTTTTCTTACACTAGAGAATTCAGTTTCAGATGCACCACAGAGCTCAATCAACTTAAGCTTGTCTACCTTGAGCTGTAAAACAAGCAAATCAAATCCCAATTAGTTAAAAACAAGAATAGGTCACTAATTTCCCTGCCTGAAAGAAACACAGATAGGGATCATTGTTCATTGATGTACCCACCTTGTGCTTTTTAGCACACAAATAGAATGCTACAGCAATAAACACAGGGCGAGTGAAGTCAGCACTTGCACGACGAGAAGCTGGCAGCGATGCAAGAAATCTGTTCCTATATCTGAAAAAACAAAACACCATAAAACCATGAGTGATGCTTACTATACTGCAAATTTTATTACATAAACATTACACACTGATTCATCAATTCTTTAACATTACACCATCATTGACATTGAAATATCAAAACACTAACATTCTAACAAATTTGTCAAAGGATACTAGACATTTAACAAAAGCTCAATTAGTGAACTATGTAGCGAAACATGTAACAAACTCAACTCTCTGAGGCATTCTGTCAAACATGTAGCAGACAAGACCGATATTTTTACACAAAAAGAAAAAGCCAAATGTGGACAACATAAAAGGAATTTGGACTCACAGAGAGAAACCCTTGTTCACAATAGGTATGAGCCTCACGCACCCAAACTGAATCGCCAATTCTCTCACATCCAAGTTGTTCCTGCAAAACCCAATTCAGTCTCAGCCACCATTACCATAACATTACAATAAAACTAACTAAATAAACAATAAATAAAAAACCCACTTGACACCGAGACCGTTCTGCAACAAATTGAAGGACCTGTTGTAAGCTTTCTCCGACATGCCACTCAGCTTTATAGCGCTTTGCCGATCAAACAAAGCACCATGCCTGTTAACCAAAGACAACCCATTCAACAAAAAAACGATAACCCAAAAACCAAAAACAAAAAACCCATTAAAGTATTATAGAAACGAACCTCGTAGCAACGATTTCTAAGCAGATTATAGCTTTACAAACCTCACCCTTCAAGAAAACAAAGAAAATAAAACAAACCCAATTAATATTTTTTTTTGTTAATTATTAATTTATTTTAACTGAATCGAAGTGAATGTGAATGTGAATTGTGAAACTTACGACGCCAATGATGGAAGAGTCGAACTGGACGTCGCAGAGGCGGCGGAGCTCGGCGGCTTTCCGGGTCAAGTACTTGGAGTCAGAGAGGTCCAGCTTCTTTGCTATGTCTGAGAGATCCATCTTCCAAGTCGGGTCGGGAGGGTCGTCGGGTCGGGTGTTAGAGAGTTGGGTTTGGAATTTGCATGGAAATGGGAAGAGAGAATGAGAATGGAATGGAGAAGAAGACACTTGATAGCAATAAAGTGAGCGGGGAATGTGAATTTCGGATTTTCAATTTTTCATTACTTTGGCGGGAATTAACGGGATTTTCATTTCACCGGGAAAATATCTTTTTTGGCGGTAAAAGTGAATTAATTAAAAATTATGGGATTCTTTCTCGGCGGTGAATTTGCATGCTAAATTTAAATTCTAATTAATAGATTTACCATAAATTTTTGGGGGGTGCTTGGGCTAATTAAATATTCCTAGCTTATTTTTTTGTTCGAGAAATTTAATATCATTATTTTGTGGACTCTGGAGCCATGATGTATGCCAAAATTAAAGAAAATATATAACATGCTAGAAATTAAATGCTTTGGTGAGAGATTCTAATTGGTATTTACCGAATGAGTTCGCATAAAAATAAATAAATAAAAATGAGTCGCAAAAATCTCCTAGCATCCACATTGGTGGTGTGAAATTGCTAAGATGCTATTTTTAGCCCCACAACATACAAAAAGTGTGCTACATTGATGGTAGTATAGGTAAACAATTTAACTCATTAGCTACAGTGCATAACTATTTACTGTTGTGCACTGTAGCTCAAATAGTAAAGCAAAAAAAAAAAATTTATGTGGTTGTGGTGATAGTTGTGGTTGTCATTGTAATTTATTATAGTAGATATATTATTTTATTGTGTTGTTTATATTATTTTAATGTGTTGAATGCTAAAATAAAATCATTAATGTTAAATGTTTTGTAAACTAAAAAAGTAAAATAAATAAAAGTAGTTTTTTATAGTGCTAAAAGCTAAATTTTTTGGCACCACCAATGTTGATGCTCTAAATTGACTAACTTTCTAAACAAAATAAGAAAAGAAAAAAAGGATTGGCTATTGTAGCTTGCTTTTTTTTTTCTTCTTTTTTTCTTTTTTTTAGAAGGAATTGGCTATTGTAGCTAGTATACCTTTTTGGGGGCAAGACCGCAAGTGTGTAACATTTTTTTTTTTTTGGTCATTGGATTATTAAGGCCTTGTTTGGGTAGAAAAATATCATCACTCATCACCCTCTAACTCATTTCCTATCACTTTAAAATCCCCAAATATCACCTAAACCTAGATTGGCACCTAAACCCGATTATGTTTTCAAATCCAAAAACTCAAAAATGTGGGACCCATGCTCTAACCTAGTGATGTGGTTATGCAAATGGGGTTGTAGTTGTGGAAGTAAATACTCATTAGAGTTGTTGGTGGGGAGTACGAAAAGGAGTTGCGGATTTGACTCTTCTCCGACTGTGAGGCTTGCTGATGTGAGGGTATTTATGAAATTGTCACCTGTTACTCATCACCCAATCTGGTATGGAAACAAAACCCATCCAAACAAGCATCTTCTCCATGGGACCCACTTATTTTGGGTGATAAGTGTGGAAATAGGGTAATAAGTGATGGAAACCCACAAATCCAAACAACCACTAAGCTCTTGACATTAATATATTAATGACTTGGTGGATTATAGCTTTTAGTCATACCCATCAAAAACAATATTAGTCATAGATTTATTATATTTTTTTAACATGTGTACGCCTTTATTGGTTTATGATTCAATATTTTGGTGTCTTAGTTGGGTGTCGAGGAACCAGACCATCTGAATTTGGTGGCTACTTGGTGGCTAAACTCTATTGCAAAGCCGATATTGCAATGGAGGTATTACACAAAAATATTTCTGACACCAAGATGATAAAACACTTGACACCTCTCATTCTCATTGCTTTCAATATGAAAAAGAGGGCTAAAAATGTGGTTTTATTAAAAACCCCCAATTAAGTATTTTTTGGAATATGGCATCCAATTTTTTATTTTTTTGTTTAATGAAATTAATGGACTCAATGGTAGTGAGGTGTTAAACTTAATTATCATATTGTAATGTTTTATGTATTATCCAACTCTTTTTGTTTTTGGGTTTGGGTCATAAGAGTTTGCCAGATTGGTATGACCCATTAAGGACATGGTAGGAGTAATGTTTTCAACTTGTTTTAGTCCATCCATTTAAACAACGTCAGGCAGAGTCATACCCGAACCCACCCAATCAGACTCACTTAAGTCTAAAGACAAATTGCACAAACAGCAGAAGCCTAATGGAGTCAAAATGGGCTGATTAGATGAGTGATGCCTGATCCAGACCCAAATCAGTTATAATAAGGCTGTAAATATGGCCGCAATGATTCTTCTTACTAATTGGGAATGGCATGGAAGAAAAGAAACCAACTGTGGCACCAAACCAACACAAATGCCTGTGGATCAAAATCTTAGATAGTATATAATTTAAACACCAAAAAGAAAACTGGGTTTGGTTTGAGGGGCAATACAAACCAATGTAAGGGGCAAACAAAAAAGACCTAACCAAAAAGAAACTGATTAGGCAGATTTCTTCAAAAGCTAAAAAAATGGCAATTGCCTCAAATATCTAAAATACATGTTGTGGACAACTTTCCTAACTGTTATGCTGACATCTATACCCATAAAATGACTGACTGGTATGAGTTGCATTACCCTTCAATACCAGCATTGAGTTCATGAATGAATGAACATAAACAGCTGCTAATTTGATTTCTCAGTGGATGGTTCCTCTGTGCCACTGTTATCAACCAGCTGGTAAACAATAAGAGGGCAATTAATATTAGTAGCAATATTGAAAATGCATACGAAAGAAGCCATAGTAATGAAAGAAAGGAAAGAATGTGTGGGGAAAGAACTTTGCATACCAAGGAGCCAACTCGCTCATAGGCTTCCATTACTTTCGGGTCTTGCTCGTCCTCATACCCCACTTGAAGTATTCTTGGTCCATTGACAGACCAAAAAGCTCTTCGACCTGCATCCTGAAAATATATGAAAGAATGGATTGAGCATTACTGTTTGCCAGTAGGTTGTAACAAGCTAGAAATCAGCAAGGACAATGAAACTAGCATTTCTTGGAAAGCATCCAGAATTCTCCAAATAAGGATGATGCCTAGATTTATAACCATTCCACATAGGTTGGTCATATAGAGCTCCAAGGATTCATATTATGTATTATCTTAACAAAAATAGCACAATAGAACCACTTCACTAGCAGATGCTGGGAATGAGCTTGCAACCAAAATTTTTGCCTAATCTTTTAAATTTAAAATGTCAAAATAAATATATAATAATGCATTATACTTGGGATTAAATTTTAAAAGCAAGTAATGAAAGCCATTTCAGATCTATTGATGATTTTTGTTAAAAAGCCAATAACCTGAGACTATTAAAATGTAAAACCAACTATATATCAGCTCTAATCTCAATAGCAGTAAGAGAAAAAAGCTCCACATATTCTTGTTGGAACACTGGAAAAATAATAATAATAATTTTTTCTTACAGATGTCCGAGTTTTATAGTTGAAGTGGTGTTCTAGACAATTTTATATGCTGGTAGAATCTATACAGATAAATATACTGAAATATTTCATCTGAAAAGGAAAATTGATGGTCCTTAATTGACCTGTAATGTGATCAAGTATATAGCCTCTAGTACTTGGACTTGAATTTCAGGATCCGTAACTGGTTCACGCTCAATCGAGAGTGCACTCCCAAGCTCAAGTGGCATTTTCGATGTGTCCTTCTCATTATAAATCTGGGAACAATTCACCAGGTTGATGGAAATAAAGCAACTTATTAGTATACTCAAAAAAGCAAAAGGGAGAAAAAGAAAAAGTTGAAGATTGCAAATGGAAAACACAAAGAAGAGTAAGTACTGTTTTGTAATTATAAAAGAAGTTTTCAGCAAACCCCATCAATTTAAATTTGTAGAATTAGCAAATTCTAAAAGAAATGACTGCAAAAGATAAAGCAAAATAAAGTGAATAACTATATGGTTTTTATCACTTTAAAATACTGTCATTCTTATGTTTTCTCAGTACAAAATATTCCATGTTGCAAGTTTGTATATCAATCAATCATGATCATCAAGTTTTGTTTTGAGTAATTACATGCTTCAAGTCCACAAAAACGGCATTAAGATACTAGAGGGCTTCTACTTGAGCAAAAAATACAAGAGGCCTTCTTTCTGTATCCATGGAACTTAGACATTGAAGATGAATTTATAAACAAATGAAGTAACCTGCAATTGGGTACAATTGGATATAAAGCAATACCACAGTAATTTTGAAAATTAGAAAGTTTTGCCCATATTTTAGAGCAAGACTTAAGTACAGTACTTAGGTGCTGTTTCATGGAAAGAAAGTGTATTTTTTAGTTAAATGGCCACATAGCTAAATCTTAAGAAGAGAACCTAAGGAACAACACCTAAGATACTGTATTTAAGTTTTGTCCCATATTTTAATAGTTAACTAATTAAAGAGTTAAGTGCTTCCTAACCAGTTTAATAAAATATGAATACTTTATAAAGTCAAGAAAAGTGAAAAGATAAAAATTACCTTGTTGCCAGCAACTGGTAGAAGCAAAGCTGGCCAAAGAAACTCTGATATTAAAAGCAAATTCTGTAGCTGACTCTCAGCTTCAAAACAACAGTTGCGAATAGTTCCAGAAACCTGTAAGCCAAAAAAGGAAAATCCTACTTCACATAAGCTGCTAAGAAGAGGACTATTAAAGCTAAATTTGGTTGAATAGGCATTGATGTTGGGTGCTCAAATGTGGCCACAGAAAACTTTGCTACAAACGCTTGCTCAAGTTCCACAAGCTGAACCAAGCTCACTATTCACCCAATCTATGATCTGCCAGAAGGATAAGAAATGCCCTCTCATAACTTACTAGTTCTATATATATATATATATATATATATATATCTGTCACTTATTGTTTTCTTGGAAACATTATCACAAAGGAGTTTGCTGTCACACTGTATGTATAAGCTATCTCTAATTAAGCTTGGTCTTTCTAAAAGGTAGAAAAAACCTCTTAATAAGCCAAGCCAAAGTTTTTCAGAAATAGCCAGGTTCATTTGGCCATCACACTTCAAAGTCTTCAAGAATATTTAATTCAGATCATTAATCATTGCTGGTCTTCAAGAATATCTAAGGCAGAGAGGTGTTATTCTAGTTAAGTGGTGGTGTATGTGTAAGCAAGATGGAGACTCTGTTGATCAATTATTGTTAGATTGCTCTATGGCCAGAGAACTTTGGGCCCTAGCTCTTTCTTTATTTGGGGTACATTGGGATATGCCTATGAGGGTGGTGGATTTATTGACTTGTTGGAAGGGGTGATTTGCTAGACATAATGGGGATATTTGGAATGCTATCCCTCTTTGTATAACGTGGATCATTTGGAGGGAAAGAAAGAAATGGCTGGACATTTGAAGACACTGAATGAACCATGCTGGCAGTGAAGCTGATCTCTTTGCGCACTTTATATGAGTGGATGGCTACTATGAGTGGTCATTCTTTCTCTAGCTTGCTAGAATTTTTAGGTTTATGTACTTTTACGTAATTTTGATTCCAGTGTGATGGTTGTCATTTCCTTTGTTATAATAAAATTTTACTTTAAGAAAAAAACCAGGCAACTTAAGACTATTTATTCTAAACATGCATCAAGTTTATCATGCACAAGTTCAAACTACAAGATTATAAAAAAGACAAGTTTGCTTATACAACAAGCAAGAGTTTCGGGGGGTCATGATTTGTTGTAACTATTATCTCTGCTTAGAGAAACCAATGCTAATTGGCTCTTTGCAAAAAGTGAGGATCTTCATTTTCTAGTTCCTGCTTCTTTCATAGTTAATTGTAACTAATCAAAAGGATTATCTATATACCTCCTAATATGCATGTTAAGAGTAAAAAACATTCCATTTTAAAGTTGTCAAGGAAAAATTTAGTCCTTTTGGATGGAACATACCCCTTTCTTTCTCAATGGACTACTTGAATCAAACTGTCTAATAATCTGCTTCAAAAGCCCTCGCTTAGGGTCCAGTAAAAGTTTCCTTGCTGCTTCCTGCTTTGATATGTTTACAAGTATGGAAGCAACATGTTCAAATGGATCATCTGGTAGATGTGTAATGAAAATCTCAGACCAACACTATGGGGTAAAAAAATGAAAGTTCAAATTTGCAAACCAATATAAACAAAAATTATAACACAAAAAGAATATATTAAAGACAATAAACTTTAGAACTTTTTTAAACACTTTTTCTGTGAACTTCAATGAGGAATAATCTAATAATCATGTAATCTTCAACTAGAAAGATAAAGCCCATAAAATGAGGTCAGAAAATTTAGAATTTTTAATACTTTCTAAGACATTGCCAATATTTAATTGGCTTAAAACAATAACCTAAGGTGGTCTCAGAACAACCTAGAAACCTTTTGTGGAAAAACCAGGTATGATTCTATGTATAGCTATGGTTATTCTCTTCCATTGTTGAGTACCAACTGGGAGTATTGCCAGTACTCAGATCTAGTACCACCATATGGAACAAAGTTTATTCATCTAAAATCATATATCTTGAGTTGAAAAAAAAAATGAACACAAACCGCTAGTTTCACTAGAAGATCTACAGAATGATCTCACAAGCTTCATAACATACAGTCCGTTCATCTTCTCATCTTCAGTCTAACAACAAGCAGAATTCCCACAATCAGTAAGAGATATTTCTATATCAAGGCACAGGTTGATATAATCATGCACTACTGACAAGAAAAATAAATAATTGCTATGCTTCGCCAAAAATAGCAGAAAATACTTTGGTAGACTGCAACTGCCTCGAAAACTATGCTTTACAATTTCTATCGATACAAACTGCAAAAACAATTGGCATATCACATAATAAACTACACAAAACACACCTGAAGCAATGAAGCAATACCAGCATCCAACTGTGTGAGATTAACTAGCAGCATAACCAGCAACTTACTAATGCCAGACTCTGGCTTGTACAAAATTTCCATGGCAATTTTAACCATTCCCATCTCAACCATCTTCCGCGCTAGATCCGTGTCTTGTGAAAGATTCACAAGAGCTTCTGCTGCAGGCTCTGACACTTCCTACATTCATATATCAAACCAAAACTATATCACTCCACTTCATTGCTCAACAAACACTAAAATACAAACACAACTAGTTATTCTTGGCACCAAATCAAACACTAAAATACAAACACACCCAGTTGAACTTGAACCCACAAACTTGCCCTTTATCCCATTATTATAGAAAACAGGAACTGGGAAGTGTAATTTGAGCTCTAGCTAATTGGCTAACAGCAATGCTTGGTACAAAAACCCTTTTTTTTTTGTGTCCAGTTGAGATTAAAACAACATAAACTCTTAGACCCACCACTAACATCACTTTTATTTACGCGCTAATCATAACAGGTCCCATCAAATCACAATATATAACATTAAATTATCCCTATAGTGGGACCACGATAATAAGATTTAAATTCATTCCATGATGATTGTTGATACCTTAGGTCCCGCTAAGAGTCGAGACAGAGACGGTAGCACGATGTTGGCATAGTGGGCAAGAGACTTCAACCCATCCTCTGAGCCTGTTAATCCCTGAACTATATCAACAGCTGCCTTCGTAATCTATACACACACAAACAACAAATACGAGGTTGTTACAAATTTTTTTGTGGCCTGTTTGGTTGGTTGGAAATTATTTGGGTTTTTTTTTTTTTTTTTTTTTCTATGAAGGGAACTTACTTGAGGAGATGGGGATGAGAGAAAACCGATTAATTCCTCCAATTCGTTCGCCATTTTTCTTCTGCTTTTCGCTCTCTGCGGAGACAAGAAGGTGTATCCAAATGCTTTTGTAAAACTCTTGAGTCGACGCCGTATTTGTTTTAAAAATCTGAAAAATTTTATGTAAATAGCATAATTTTATGAAAAATTTTTGTTGAGTCGACGCCGTTTTGTATGTAAATAGCATAAACTTATATATATTATAATAACAAATAACAAAAGTTTCTCTTCAAACGAAACTTCTCATGTATCTCTTTTTTTAGCGTGAATTTTGAAAATTCAACTGTTGTATTTCATATTTCTTATGTTCTTAATATTTATATCAAATTTCGTTCAAATTGAATATTATTTACTATTCGATCAATAAACTTATTTTTTATACACAATTTTATATAATAAAAATTTGAAATTTTAACATTTATTTAATGAGATAGCAATTGATCTTTGATCGTCTTGAAATTTTATATGCATGAAGAATATAGTAAAAACATGCAATCTTACGGTTAGATTTTCAAAATCCACACTCAATATAGAGATATATGAGGAGTTTGTAGAGTTTCTCTCCAAACAAGTTTGGAAAAAAAATTTGTACAATAACAAATGAATAAATAGCATTAAAAAATTCGATTAAAAAAAAGAGAATGATACATATATGCAATTAACAATCTTTGGTTATTTTACTAAAAAAAAAAAAATCTTCGGTTATTTCATAATTAATGTGAGGTCATTGAGCCCAATGATATACATCTACCTTTTGTACTAGGCCTGAGGCCCATACCGAGGCCCATAATCGCATATGAAAAAGGATCATGGCAACCCAGGAAACTGTGCCAAGGACAACTCTGTCCTCGGATAGCCAAAGCCGAGGTAGAAGAAAAGTGATTTACCGGCAAAGACAATCTTCCAAAGCACTCCAAAGAAAAAAGATAAGTACAACAAGTAAGCACACTGGAGCATGGTGGTAGAGCAATTCCAAGAAAAGCTGCTGCCTCTACGTTAAATACTGCACAACTAACACTCTGGTCACATTAATGTGGAAATGATACCTAAGCAGTGACTTTTCAAGACTCGTAGCTACTACCTAAGAGCTTTGGGAGGAAGTTGATGTGACAAAGACCAACAACAATAGATCTGATCTGCACGTGTATGGTGGAGATGAAGGAAGAAAGTAATATATAAGGAAGAAGAAGCTCTGAGAAAAAGGGATGGGAGATTTTACCAGAGAAAACACTGTAGCAATATGAACTAATTTTGTAACCATTGTCACTGTCACTCAAGAAATAATAAGTTGAAGCTCCTTAGACTAGTGACGAGGATCGAATTGCTTGCTCAAGTTCATATTTGTTTTACTTATTCATTCTTTAAATCATTTTCAACTGTTATTACACTCATTAAACCTCAGTTCTTCTACCCACTCTCTACAAATTTATTGTATTGGGCTTGCTGGGCTTGAACTCACTTATCCCTTTGGAATAATGTTCAAACCCAATCCCTACAATTAACATTTCAAACATGAAGAACTTTCGAATGGTTCATAATTTTAGCCAATTACTGCGACAAATTATAATCTTAATCAATTTCTTATATATTTTCTCAACAATAAAACTAACGTTTTAATAATAAAAAAATAAATACAAACAAAAATAAAAGTATGCAACCCAACAATTCTCTTATAAAAAATTTAATGATTGATAACAAAAAAAAAAAAAATTCAAATTGTTATGAACAATTTATCATCAAATTTATATCAAGACATGCTTAATAATAAGCTTTAAAAAAAAAAATTGTTCTCTAAATCAAAATTGAGAGGATGAAGCATATTTAATGATTCATTCTCAAACAATAATCATATAAATACAACTTAAGGAAATTAGATTAAACAATAGACAAAAAATACACAAAACCTATTCAATTTGCTATTTTCTTTTTACGTGTAGTTATATAATTATAGGATAGGAAGATTATAAAAATTATATATTTTAAAAAAAAATCTAAAATGTGTTACGTTGCTACTTTTTTTTTAATTAAGTTTTTTTTTATCAATTTATATATTATAATAAGAAAAAAATTAGATGAAGAATTTGAATGGTAATCAAATTAAGATTTTTATCAACTTAAAAACTATAGAAGAATAATATAAGAACAAAAAAAAAAAAAAAAAAATCTATTTATCAACTTAGAAATTATCAGAGAAGAAAAATTATATCTATTTCTTTAAAAAAAATCTAAAAAAATTTATGCTCGTGTAGTATCAAGTATGTTATTATTATTTTATTTTTTAATTGAGATTTTTTAATAAAGGATTAGATGAAGAATTTGGATCATAATCAAATTAAGATAAAATTTGGATTATAATCAAATTAATATTTTTATCAACTTAGAAATTATAGGAGAAGACAATTTATATTTATTTTTTCTTAATTTTTTTTTAAAAGTATGCAATTTGGTGGAGCCACTTGGCATAACCACAGCTTCTAAGCTCAAATTTTATTATGTAGTAATAATAATAATAATAATATATAGATTTGCTAAATAACACTGACTAAACTTATTTAGTTATATAGCATGTTTTTGGAAGTCAAGTTTGTCAAACTCGAATTCCAAGTAAAACTCGAGGATAAACTTGAGTTCCAAACATTATGTTTAATCAGATTGCTATAATGCTGGAAACTCGAGTTCTAAAAAACGTGCTACATAACTAAATAAGTTCATGTCTATGCTATTTTTCTAAATATTTTCAAAAATCATCCTGTTGGGCAAACAATGCCTCATTAGTCATCGTTTTCGAGTTAGATAATACTATATGAGTTTTACTAATCTATACTCTAAGGGCATACATTAGTAAACCATTTTAGAAAAAAATTTATGGCAAATTGAAAAGTTTCCTAAAAGTTTCTTAAAATTGATGATTAATTAGGGCATATATTAACCAGACCTATACTAACTTTCTTTTAAAGGAAAAAAAAAAGTTAATAACAATTTAGAAGGTTTAGGGACACTACTTTTGTACCACAACTATTGGAAATATGAGATACCATTCTCCTAGTTAAAGAGAGTGGCGGGCTTCTTTAATAAGATATATGTAATAAATGAGTCATGTTAATGGGCACAAGTTTGATTATTTTAAGTGGGAATCAAATCATATATGGTTTGAGTTGAAAATTGAATACCATACTTGGCAATGGGTGGTTGAATGGCGAGATATTGGTTCAAGACTCATTTAAGTACAAAAAAAAAAAAAAAAGACTCATTAAGTACATTTGTAATTTACCAATAAAAAAAATGCAATTCTTTTCACACTTACCCAACCGCTGATGGGTCAAATCAATTTGGTATGACTCACATTTTTTGTCACATTAAAAAAAAATTACTTTAACATTTTGTTTCATATTTCTCTCAATATGAATAAATAAATAAATAAATACAACACTCAACAATGATAATTGAACAACATTCAAGTCTTCATGTTTATACTTCAATTCTAGTAGTCTACTAGTCCAATAATTCCGCAAAATAAGAAGGTAAATACATACTCCTATTATACATGAAACTTAAAACAAAGTTAAATCACCAATCAAATTTAATAAATGCATATAGCTTTAAAAAAATAAAAATTGTTCTAGGTATAAAAATAAAAATAAGAAGGATATCTATAATAATAATAATAACATACAAAACATTAGTACTAGATTCAACACTTCAAATTTTACAATTTATAATTACACATAAAAAAGGAAGTAGAAATTACACATCAAATTTAGGAGTGATGTCATTAGCATTTTCTTATACGACATGACACATATGATATAACTTGAATGTATAGATATACATTGAAAATGAATCAATACAAAATTTAAAATGTTTAAATGTTTTTACAACTTGTCAATTGGCAAACAACTTGGGTCGGTCATAGTTTGACCTAGAGGTGTCCAAACCAACCTGCCAACCGACCCACCTGGTAGATCCGATCCGAGAACCGACTGACCCAATGCCAGTGATGGGTCGTCGCCCCCAGAACCCGAGACTGACAGGGTTGATCATGAAAAACCGAAAAAATCGACCCGACCGTATTATCACCGGAAAAAGTCGTTGTTTTCCGTCGATGGGAATGTTTCGCCGGTGGTTTTAGTCTGATTAGTGGAGAAATGGCTTGATATCTGCGTGATCCGGCGAGATCTCATCGAGTCTGGCCTGATCTCAGCATATGCAGCCCGATTTGGTACAGATTCGATGGGTTTCAACAAGATCCGATGGATTTCAGCAGAATTCGGTGTAGTTTTGCAAATTTCAACCCTGACTGAGAACCGACCGATCTCCGACGAGGTCCAAATGTCTGAACCGACCCCTTTTACTGGTCGACAACGGGTCCAGAAATGGTAGACCCGAAGTAATCGGGTCGATTCCAGGTTGGGTACAAATCTGACCTGGACCAACTCGTGGACAGCCCTAGTTTGACCCCGTAAAGTAAAGTCAAAACTAAGTACTTCATTTTTTATTTTATTTTATTTTTATAAAGTCCAAATGGAAAATCCAATCCATCATGCAGTAATTTACAAAATTAATCATGTGTACAAATTTAATGGTCATTTGACTTGTTTAAATTATTTAACGAATGGACAAAGTTTTGCACCAAGGTTTGTAGGATGTTCATAGGTTAGTTCGGGTTAAATTTATGCTCAACTTGCGATTGACCCGACCAAATTGGGTGGAAAATTTTCAGACTCGTTGCCAACCAATGAGAGTGTCAAATCAGATTGGCCAAATTGCGTGTCCAGTGCTGATTAGTTTGGTCAAAATTAGCAGAAGCAAATGAATGAAAAAATAAGTCATGAATTGGCGAGATCTCGCCAGATATGACGAAGGTTTCACCGAATATGGTGAGAACTCACCAAATCCGGTGAGATGTCCACCAAATATGGTGGAGATCTCAATGGATCTGGTGGTTTTCGACCGATCTCTCATTGCAAAATTATTATACTTCGCTGAATTGGTTGGTTTTCATGGTCGGGTCGATTAGCTCGAGTTTTGGAGGAGCAATTCAGATTTTAAGGGTGGGGACCCACCACCGACCACTATAGTAGTTGGTTCAGGTGGCAAGTTGGTTGAATATGGTCGAGATTGGTGGGTGGGTTAGGTCTTCGATTGGCCTGGACACCCTTAAAGGTTTGGAAGAACCTCCTTAAACTCACACAATTAATAAGACCATATAAAATTGTTATGTGACTACAAATATATAGATTTTAATTGTTATGCAGTGGGTCGAAAAGATTTTCTTCAAAAATGATCTGGAGGATTTTAATTATTAAGCAATAGTAAATTTTCCTTGTGAATGAATCATGTCATTTAATACAAGTGAATTATGTTATAATATTTTTTTTTAGTGAATCATCTTATAAGCTACTACCTATTGTGTCCATTTAGAACTTTCCTTGTGAATGAATCATGTCATTTAATACAAGTGAATTATGTTATATTTATATTTTTTTTTTTTGAAGTGAATCATCTTATAAACTACTACCTATTGTGTTCATTTAGTTAGAACTTTTTAGGCCAAAATTACATTGGTAGTGTATATGGGTGTGAGGAGGAAGTGTATACGGATGTGAAACTTCTTTCTAGATACTTGAACCTTGGCCCTTATCTAGCACTCTATAGATACCTATACTTATGGAGTGATCATCGCACTAAAGGTATGCTTTTCAATCTTGTAAACGTAATATGTGTGGTGTTGCACTCCATAAATAGCAAGCCACTTTATCTAAAAAGCCCAAAATAGAAAAGCTGAAACAATTATTATTATTATTTATTTGTGAAACAAAAATAGCTAAAACAAACTTAAATGATTCATCTATAGAATAGTACTTCAAAACCCAAAAAAGAAAAAAAACCATTGTTCCCCTATAAGTAGAATCGTATAAATACTTGAATCCATTATCCATAAATACTTGAATCGATACGCACCGAAGGCAACGCGGGATACGTAAAATAGTTTGCCGACAAAAGAAACAAACTCGACGCTGCATTACTGGCGATACACACTCGCTCGCCTCTCTGCATTTTGCTTTTTCTCACTTCCCTTCATTTTGGACCGTCTGATCTCCGATCAGGTAAATCCCCTTATTCCCCAAAATTGATTTTTTTTAATCTAAATTTATATAACCCTCTAAAAAATTTCCTTAATTCTTGTTCTAAATTAACGTTGTCAAGATTCAAAATTTGTAAATCAGTACTTTTGAATTTTGTTACATTCGAACCCACAATAAAAAACTAAAAAAAAAAAAAAAACTACTATTGTAAAAAGTCTCTAACTTTGTTATTATTATTGTCTGAATCCAATGTTAGAACAAAGTTTCACACAAATGAGAGTGTGCCTATGAAGAATGGGTCTGTATAGGCACACTAGTGAATTGTTACCTGAGAGAAGAGGTGGCGGTGGCGATGGCAGTGGCGGCGGCGGTGGTGGTGGTGTTTCTCGGCGAGGAAGAAGGTTTGGTGGTCGAATTACTAAACAAAGGTTGTCGCGTTGGGTCTTCGCGCTTGCATTGATCTTCATAGTTTATTTGGTAGTTTCCTGTGTAAGGATGTTCTTTTTTGGTGAGTTTTTAGGACTTAGAAGCTTTGTTTTTGCAATGTGCATTTTGTTTGTGTGTATAAATGTGTTGAAGAGTAAAAAACATTCCATTTTAAAGTTGTCAAGGAAAAATTTAGTCCTTTTGGATGGAACATACCCCTTTCTTTCTCAATGGACTACTTGAATCAAACTGTCTAATAATCTGCTTCAAAAGCCCTCGCTTAGGGTCCAGTAAAAGTTTCCTTGCTGCTTCCTGCTTTGATATGTTTACAAGTATGGAAGCAACATGTTCAAATGGATCATCTGGTAGATGTGTAATGAAAATCTCAGACCAACACTATGGGGTAAAAAAATGAAAGTTCAAATTTGCAAACCAATATAAACAAAAATTATAACACAAAAAGAATATATTAAAGACAATAAACTTTAGAACTTTTTTAAACTCTTTTTCTGTGAACTTCAATGAGGAATAATCTAATAATCATGTAATCTTCAACTAGAAAGATAAAGCCCATAAAATGAGGTCAGAAAATTTAGAATTTTTAATACTTTCTAAGACATTGCCAATATTTAATTGGCTTAAAACAATAACCTAAGGTGGTCTCAGAACAACCTAGAAACCTTTTGTGGAAAAACCAGGTATGATTCTATGTATAGCTATGGCTATTCTCTTCCATTGTTGAGTACCAACTGGGAGTATTGCCAGTACTCAGATCTAGTACCACCATATGGAACAAAGTTTATTCATCTAAAATCATATATCTTGAGTTGAAAAAAAAAAATGAACACAAACCGCTAGTTTCACTGGAAGATCTACAGAATGATCTCACAAGCTTCATAACATACAGTCCGTTCATCTTCTCATCTTCAGTCTAACAACAAGCAGAATTCCCACAATCAGTAAGAGATATTTCTATATCAAGGCACAGGTTGATATAATCATGCACTACTGACAAGAAAAATAAATAATTGCTATGCTTCGCCAAAAATAGCAGAAAATACTTTGGTAGACTGCAACTGCCTCGAAAACTATGCTTTACAATTTCTATCGATACAAACTGCAAAAACAATTGGCATATCACATAATAAACTACACAAAACACACCTGAAGCAATGAAGCAATACCAGCATCCAACTGTGTGAGATTAACTAGCAGCATAACCAGCAACTTACTAATGCCAGACTCTGGCTTGTACAAAATTTCCATGGCAATTTTAACCATTCCCATCTCAACCATCTTCCGCGCTAGATCCGTGTCTTGTGAAAGATTCACAAGAGCTTCTGCTGCAGGCTCTGACACTTCCTACATTCATATATCAAACCAAAACTATATCACTCCACTTCATTGCTCAACAAACACTAAAATACAAACACAACTAGTTATTCTTGGCACCAAATCAAACACTAAAATACAAACACACCCAGTTGAACTTGAACCCACAAACTTGCCCTTTATCCCATTATTATAGAAAACAGGAACTGGGAAGTGTAATTTGAGCTCTAGCTAATTGGCTAACAGCAATGCTTGGTACAAAAACCCTTTTTTTTTTGTGTCCAGTTGAGATTAAAACAACATAAACTCTTAGACCCACCACTAACATCACTTTTATTTACGCGCTAATCATAACAGGTCCCATCAAATCACAATATATAACATTAAATTATCCCTATAGTGGGACCACGATAATAAGATTTAAATTCATTCCATGATGATTGTTGATACCTTAGGTCCCGCTAAGAGTCGAGACAGAGACGGTAGCACGATGTTGGCATAGTGGGCAAGAGACTTCAACCCATCCTCTGAGCCTGTTAATCCCTGAACTATATCAACAGCTGCCTTCGTAATCTATACACACACAAACAACAAATACGAGGTTGTTACAAATTTTTTTGTGGCCTGTTTGGTTGGTTGGAAATTATTTGGGTTTTTTTTTTTTTTTTTTTTCTATGAAGGGAACTTACTTGAGGAGATGGGGATGAGAGAAAACCGATTAATTCCTCCAATTCGTTCGCCATTTTTCTTCTGCTTTTCGCTCTCTGCGGAGACAAGAAGGTGTATCCAAATGCTTTTGTAAAACTCTTGAGTCGACGCCGTATTTGTTTTAAAAATCTGAAAAATTTTATGTAAATAGCATAATTTTATGAAAAATTTTTGTTGAGTCGACGCCGTTTTGTATGTAAATAGCATAAACTTATATATATTATAATAACAAATAACAAAAGTTTCTCTTCAAACGAAACTTCTCATGTATCTCTTTTTTTAGCGTGAATTTTGAAAATTCAACTGTTGTATTTCATATTTCTTATGTTCTTAATATTTATATCAAATTTCGTTCAAATTGAATATTATTTACTATTCGATCAATAAACTTATTTTTTATACACAATTTTATATAATAAAAATTTGAAATTTTAACATTTATTTAATGAGATAGCAATTGATCTTTGATCGTCTTGAAATTTTATATGCATGAAGAATATAGTAAAAACATGCAATCTTACGGTTAGATTTTCAAAATCCACACTCAATATAGAGATATATGAGGAGTTTGTAGAGTTTCTCTCCAAACAAGTTTGGAAAAAAAATTTGTACAATAACAAATGAAATAATAGCATTAAAAAATTCGATTAAAAAAAAGAGAATGATACATATATGCAATTAACAATCTTTGGTTATTTTACTCAAAAAAAAAAAAAAACAATCTTTGGTTATTTCATAATTAATGTGAGGTCATTGAGCCCAATGGTATACATCTACCTTTTGTACTAAGCCTGAGGCCCATGCCGAGGTCCATAATCGCATATGAAAAAGGATCATGGCAACCCAGGAAATTGTGCTGAGGACAACTCTGTCCTCGGATAGCTAAAGCCCGGGTAGAAGAAAAGTGATTTAATGGCAAAGACAATCTTCCAAAGCACTCCAAAGAAAAAATATAAGTACAGCAAGTAAGCACACTGGAGCATGGTGGTAGAGCAATTCCAAGAAAAGCTGCTGCCTCTACGTTAAATATTGCACAACTAACATTCTAGCCACATTAATGTGGAAATGATACCTGAGCAATGACTTTTCAAGACTCGTAGCTACTACCTAAGAGCTTTGGGAGGAAGTTGATGTGACAAAGACCAACAACAGTAGATCTGATCTGCACGTGTATGGTGGAGATGAAGGAAGAAAGTAATATATAAGGAAGAATAAGCTTTGAGAAAAAGGGATGGGAGATTTTAACAGAGAAAACACTGTAGCAATCTGAACTAATTTTGTAACCATTGTCACTGTCACTCAAGAAATAATAAGTTGAAGCTCCTTAGACTAGTGCCGAGGATCGAATTGCTTGCTCAAGTCCATATTTGTTTTACTTATTCATTCTTTAAATAATTTTCAACTGTTATTACACTCGTTAAAGCCCAGTTCTTCTACCCACTCTCTACAAATTTATTATATTGGGCTTGCTGGGCTTGAATTCACTTATCCCTTTGGAATAATGTTCAAACCCAGTCCCTACAATTAACATTTCAAACATGAAGAACTTTTGAATGGTTCATAATTTTAGCCAATTACTGTGACAAATTATAATCTTAATCAATTTCTTATATATTTTCTCAACAATAAAACTAACGTTTTGATAATAAAAAAATTAAATACAAACAAAAATAAAAGTATGCAACCCAACAATTCTCTTATAAAAAATTTAATGATTGATAACAAAAAAAAAAAAAAAAAAATTCAAATTGTTATGAACAATTTATCATCAAATTTATATCAAGACATGCTTAATAATAAGCTTAAAAAAAAAAAAAATTGTTCTCTAAATCAAAATTGAGAGGATGAAGCATATTTAATGATTCATTCTCAAACAATAATCATATAAATACAACTTAAGGAAATTAGATTAAACAATAGACAAAAAATACACAAAACCTATTCAATTTGCTATTTTCTTTTTACGTGTAGTTATATAATTATAGGATAGGAAGATTATAAAAATTATATATTTTAAAAAAAATCTAAAATGTGTTACGTTGCTACTTTTTTTTTAATTCAGTTTTTTTTTTTATCAATTTATATATTATAATAAGAATAAAATTAGATGAAGAATTTGAATGGTAATCAAATTAAGATTTTTATCAACTTAAAAACTATAGAAGAATAATATAAGAACAAAAAAAAAAAAAAATCTATTTATCAACTTAGAAATTATCAGAGAAGAAATATTATATCTATTTCTTAAAAAAAAATCTAAAAAAATTTATGCTCGTGTAGTATCAAGTATGTTATTATTATTTTATTTTTTAATTGAGATTTTTTAATAAAGGATTAGATGAAGAATTTCGATCGTAATCAAATTAAGATAAAATTTGGATTATAATCAAATTAATATTTTTATCAACTTAGAAATTATAGGAGAAGACAAATTATATTTATTTTTTCTTAATTTTTTTTTTTAAAGTATGCAATTTGGTGGAGCCACTTGACATAACCACAGCTTCTAAGCTCAACTTTTATTATGTAATAATAATAATAATAATATATAGATTTGCTAAATAACACTGACTAAACTTATTTAGTTATATAGCATGTTTTTGGAAGTCAAGTTTGTCAAACTCGAATTCCAAGTAAAACTCGAGGATAAACTTGAGTTCCAAACATTATGTTTAATCAGATTGCTATAATGCTGGAAACTCGAGTTCTAAAAAACGTGCTACATAACTAAATAAGTTCAAGTCTGTGCTATTTTTCTAAATATTTTCAAAAATCATGCTGTTGGGCAGACAATGCCTCATTAGTCATCGTTTTCGAGTTAGATAATACTATATGGGTTTTACTAATCTATACTCTAAGGGCATACATTAGTAAACCATTCTAGAACAAAATTTATGGCAAATTGAAAAGTTTCCTAAAAATTTCTTAAAATTGATGATTAATTAGGGCATATATTAACCAGACCTATACTAACTTTCTTTTCAAGGAAAAAAAAAGTTAATAACAATTTAGAAGGTCTAGGGACACTACTTTTGTACCACAACTATTGGAAATATGAGATACCATTCTCCTAGTTAAAGAGAGTGGCGGGCTTCTTTAATAAGATATATGTAATAAATGAGTCATGTTAATGGGCACAAGTTTGATTATTTTAAGTGGGAATCAAATCATATATGGTTTGAGTTGAAAATTGAATACCATACTTGCCAATGGGTGGTTGAATGGCGAGATATTGGTTCAAGACTCAATAAGTACAAATAAAATAAAAAAAGACTCATTAAGTACATGTGTAATTTACCAATAAAAAAAATGCAATTCTTTTCACCCTTACCCAACCGCTGATAGGTCAAATCAATTTGGTATGACTCACATTTTTTGTCACATTAAAAAAAAATTACTTTAACATTTTGTTTCATATTTCTCTCAATATGAATAAATAAATACAACACTCAACAATGATAATTGAACAACATTCAAGTCTTCATGTTTATACTTCAATTCTAGTAGTCTACTAGTCCAATAATTCCACAAAATAAGAAGGTAAATACATACTCCTATTATACATGAAACTTAAAACAAAGTTAAACCACCAATCAAATTTAATAAATGCATATAGCTTTAAAAAAATAAAAATTGTTCTAGGTATAAAAATAAAAATAAGAAGGATATCTATAATAATAATAATAACATACAAAACATTAGTACTAGATTCAACACTTCAAATTTTACAATTTATAATTACACATAAAAAAGGAAGTAGAAATTACACATCAAATTTAGGAGTGATGTCATTAGCATTTTCTTATACGACATGACACATATGATATAACTTGAATGTATAGATATACATTGAAAATGAATCAATACAAAATTTAAAATGTTTAAATGTTTTTACAACTTGTCAATTGGCAAACAACTTGGGTCGGTCATAGTTTGACCTAGAGGTGTCCAAACCAACCTGCCAACCGACCCACCTGGTAGATCCGATCCGAGAACCGATTGACCCAATGCCGGTGATGGGTCGTCGCCCCCAAAACCCGAGACTGACAGGTTTGATCATGAAAAACCGAAAAAATCGACCCGACCGTATTATCACCGGAAAAAGTCGTTGTTTTCCGTCGATGGGAGTGTTTCGCCGGTGGTTTTAGTATGATCAGTGGAGAAATGGCTTGATATCTGCGTGATCCGGCGAGATCTCATCGAGTCTGGCCTGATCTCAGCATATGCAGCCCGATTTGGTACAGATTCGATGGGTTTCAGCAAGATCCGATGGATTTCAGCAGAATTCGATGTAGTTTTGCAAATTTCAACCCTGACCGAGAACCGACCGATCTCTGACGAGGTCCAACTGTCTGAATCGACCCCTTTTACTGGTCGGCAACGGGTCCATAAATGGTAGACTCGAAGTAATCGGGTCGATGTCAAGTTGGGTACAAATCTGACCCGGACCGACTCGTGGACAGCCCTAGTTTGACCCCGTAAAGTAAAGTCAAAACTAAGTACTTCATTTTTTATTTTATTTTATTTTTATAAAGTCCAAATGGAAAATCCAATCCATCATGTAGTAATTTACAAATTAATCATGTGTACAAATTTAATGGTCATTTGACTTGTTTAAATTATTTAACGAATGGACAAAGTTTTGCACCAAGGTTTGTAGGATGTTCACAGGTTAGTTCGGGTTAAATTTATGATCAACTTGCGATTGACCCGACCAAATTGGGTGGAAAATTTTCAGACTCGTTGCCAACCAATGAGAGTGTCAAATCAGATTGGCCAAATTGCGTGTCCAGTGCTGATTAGTTTGGTCAAAATTAGCAGAAGCAAATGAATGAAAAAATAAGTCATGAATTGGCGAGATCTCGCCAGATATGACGAAGGTTTCACCGAATATGGTGAGAACTCACCAAATCCGGTGAGATCTCCACCAAATATGGTGGAGATCTCAATGGATCTGGTGGTTTTCCACCGATCTCTCATTGGAAAACTATTATACTTCGCTGAATTGGTTGGTTTTCATGGTCGGGTCGATTAGCTCGAGTTTTAGAGGAGCAATTCAGATTTTAAGGGTGGGGACCCACCACCGACCACTATAGTAGTTGGTTCAGGTGGCAAGTTGGTTGAATATGGTCGAGATTGGTGGGTGGGTTAGGTCTTCAATTGGCCTGGACACCCTTAAAGGTTTGGAAGAACCTCCTTAAACTCACACAATTAATAAGACCATATAAAATTGTTATGTGACTACAAATATATAGATTTTAATTGTTATGCAGTGGGTCGAAAAGATTTTCTTCAAAAATGATATGGAGGATTTCAATTATTAAGCAATAGTAAATTTTCCTTGTGAATGAATCATGTCATTTAATACAAGTGAATTATGTTATAATATTTTTTTTTAGTGAATCATCTTATAAGCTACTACCTATTGTGTCCATTTAGAACTTTCCTTATGAATGAATCATGTCATTTAATACAAGTGAATTATGTTATATTTATATATTTTTTTGAAGTGAATCATCTTATAAACTACTACCTATTGTGTTCATTTAGTTAGAACTTTTCAGGCCAAAATTACATTGGTAGTGTATATGGGTGTGAGGAGGAAGTGTATACGGATGTGAAACTTCCTTCTAGATACTTGAAAATTGACCCTTATTCAACACTTTATAGATACCTATATTTATGGAGTGATCATCGCACTGAAGGTATGCTTTTCAATCTTGTATGTTTTTCAATCTTGTAAACGTAATATGTGTGGTGTTGCACTCCATAAATAGCAAGCCACTTTTTCTAAAAAGCCCAAAATAGAAAAGCTGAAACAATTATTATTATTATTTTTTTGTGAAACAAAAATAGCTAAAACAAACTTAAATGATTCATCTATAGAATAGAACTTCAAAACCCAAAAAAAAAAAAAAAACCACTGTTCCCCTATAAGTAGAATCGTATAAATACTTGAATCCATTATCCATAAATACTTGAATCGATACGCACCGAAGGCAACGCGGGATACGTAAAATAGTTTGCCGACAAAAGAAACAAACTCGACGCTGCATTACTGGCGATACACACTCGCAGTCGCTCGCCTCTCTGCATTTTGCTTTTTTTCACTTCCCTTCATTTTGGACCGTCTGATCTCCGATCAGGTAAATCCCCTTATTCCCCAAAATTGATTTTTTTAATCTAAATTTATATAACCCTCAAAAAAATTTCCATAATTCTTGTTCTAAATTAACGTTGTCAAGATTCAAAATTTGTAAATCAGTACTTTTGAATTTTGTTACATTCGAACCCACAATTAAAAAAAAAAAAAAAAAAAAAAACTACTATTGTAAAAAGTCTCTAACTTTGTTATTATTATTGTCTGAATCCAATGTTAGAACAAAGTTTCACACAAATGAGAGTGTGCCTATGAAGAATGGGTCTGTATAGGCACACTAGTGAATTGTTACCTGAGAGACGAGGTGGCGGTGGCGATGGCAGTGGCGGCGGTGGCGGCGGCGGTGGTGGTGTTTCTCGGCGAGGAAGAAGGTTTGGTGGTCGAATTACTAAACAAAGGTTGTCGCGTTGGGTCTTCGCGCTTGCATTGATCTTCATAGTTTATTTGGTAGTTTCCTGTGTAAGGATGTTCTTTTTTGGTGAGTTTTTAGGACTTAGAAGCTTTGTTTTTGCAATGTGCATTTTGTTTGTGTGTATAAATGTGTTGTGTGTTACTTGTTGTTTAGGTAATGTGGAAGATAAAAGGGTTTTGATATCGCAAGGAGTGGAAGAAGATGGGGTTTTGGGGTCTAATTCTGAAAGACCACCACCAAAAAGCAACCGTCGTAAAAAGTGTAAGAATTGTTGGCTTTGCATAGTTTTTGTGTTGGTGTTATTAGGTTCTATGAGTTTAATTTTTGTGTGTTCAATTGTTGAATTGAAAATGAAGCTTTAGGATGACCCCTGTTAATAGGAAATACTTGAATGAAATGAAAATTGTGCTATTATTTTCAACATGTGTTTATTATGTATGGCGATAGTGTTACTTCAAGCTGTACAACATCATTTTATTTGATCATTGTTTTTCTAATACGGCATCTTGCATAATAGGTTTTTAAGAAAAAGAAAAAGGAAAAAAAAAAAAAAAATCTTGCCATTGCAAACGAACAGCCACTTTGCCCTAACTGTCATCTAAATGCTGTCATTTTCGTATCACCCACATCCACACAGCAACAAAGCTAATTTTCGGAATTCACACATGCATGTGATATAAGATACATGTGATCTTTATAAGCATTCTGTCTCTCAAGTGCCATGTGGGAGAAGATATTGAATTGTAGAGGGGCCTATCAAATGTTAAATTACTTTTAAGGCAAACTCATTTGGGAAAAAAAAAGTACTAAATGCTTTTAAGTTTCTTAGAAAGATTTTTTGCGGACTAAAGTCATTAGATAGTTTTTGTTTTTTATTACATTTGAAAAAAGTGGATAATTTCAATCTACAAAGAGTGCAAGCGGGGAGAATCTTAAAAAGGATCATGAACCATAGGATCTTTACTGCCAATCACAGCTCACCTATAAATGAAAAGTTTATTAATCACACAAGAGGTTACCAAAGACAGTAGACACTAATTTGTTACTGTTGTATTATAATTATGTTACTTGTTTTCTATCAGAAAAAGAGAATCATTTAATACTTCTAGTCAAGAAATCTGTATCTCCATGTAAAAAGTAAAAGAAGAGGAGGGCTTGGCCTTAACAAGGGAGGAAAAAGTAAGGGAAAAGAAAAGAGAAGATACACAAACCATAATACATGCTTTTGTAGAGGTTAGGTTTGTGTCTATATCATCATTCTAAATAAGACCTTCAAATGACCCATATGGCCACAGAGCACCTGAATAAGAAGAGAATTGATACCTTCTTCTGCTCTGCTCATATTACTAGAATTGTTCTGCTGAAAACCAATAAAATTTATTAATCTTTGCCAAGTAAGGGATATAGGTTTAAGATGAGAACCAAAAGCGATGATTGTTAGCGAATAGTTGCCTTCATGAACTAGAGGTTTCCTTCTGACAGTTCAATTGGTGTATGTCCCTCCCCCCACCCCTTCAATTGTGTGCCTCTGTGTGTGTGCATGCAATTGTTTTCCTTCTTTTGAGTTTTTTTTTTTTTTTTTTTTGGGGGGGGGGGGGGGGGGGGTGGTGGTATTGGGAAATGCCAAAATGGTGTTGGAATGTGAGAATTAAGATGTAGCACCTGAAGGGATGGAGCTTGGTATTACACTTTTACCCATATGTTTCAGACTGTCCAGCTGCCTACAAATTGGCCAAAGTTTGCTGCATTAATTAGATAATAGATCCAATGGTACAACCTGACACAAAGTAAATCTTATCACTTGAATTTTTAATTTCTTTAAAAATCAAAAATACTTTATCAGCATTGACACATTTCCTCTTGCAGTCATATTAATATATGCCCATATTCTTATAATGATGCAAACGATGTCAAGCGGAATTAATTCAGTTATTTCTGCATATATATTGAGTTTTAGTGCTAGTGCCTCATCATTCCCTCTATTTGACTTAATCCTTGTGACTTTTCTTCCATTTATTCATCGTTCAGTTTTTCCTTGCGAAGTTGCATTTGCCGAATCAGTTGATGATCTTGTTGAACCCAAGGATCTTATGAACTTCACACAGTTTTTACTAGAGTATGTTGACAGAGAGGAAATATATCAGAACCATTCTTTGGAACCCAGATTTGGAGGTCTTCAAACTCTTGCAGAAAGAGAGAAATCCTTCTATGCAAGAAATCAGACACTTCATTGTGGTTTTGTCAAAGGACCACCTGGGTACCCAAGCACTGGATTTGATATAGATGAGATGGACAAGGCATACATGTATACCTGTAAGGTCGTAGTATCTTCTTGCATTTTTGGTAGCTCCGACTTTTTGAGGAGGCCCACACGCAATCTGGTAAATGAGCTATTCTTTTATTTTGTTTCTATCATGATAACATGAAGTTAAAACAATTTTTAGTCAAACACTTAGTAACTTATGTTTTTCTAGTAGCTGGTTGCTGCTTAAATTATTTTACTCCATTTAGCTATTTCATTCAACTAAGCATCATTTTATTTTCTTCTTTCTAAATCTGTAATATCATACAAACTATGTCCACCAAAATTATACATATTTTAATGAAAAACAACTACTCATAAGAAATGAGATTTGAGGCTCAACAACTACTCATAAGAAATGAGATTTGAGGCTCAACATTCATTTTTATCAATAATCATATTCCATTTAGATTTCACTCCTTTGAACCATTCTCGTTTTCAATTATAATTGGAAAAAATATATCTTAATGTACCCTTGTATGTGAACTAGGGTGTCCCCTTTTTGATATTAATAAATCTTATTACTTATCCAAAAAAAAAAAAAAAATCTTAATGTAAAGAGAGAGGAGTTAAACTTGAGGATGTAATCGTCTTTTTGTGGTCCACATGAACATACCTCTGCTTGGTTGGAACTGAGCTTAATTGAAACCATAATCTACATGATGTTATTGTTTGAACTTGAAAGATTATCAACATTGATGCAGTATGAAGTTGCAAGGATAATAAAAAGAAGAAGCAAAAAACAGAACAACCCAAGGCTTCACCACCTAAGGAGGCTTGGAATCATCACCAAGCTAGAGAGAAAATATCTCAATTCCATATTATTCATTAAAATCTTATATTCTGTGGAATCTTTATTTGAGAGACAGGAGGAGAGTGGGATGAGGAGTTGAATGTGGGATTTAAGAGAAATTTTAATGATTGGGAGATTGATGGGGTGGATTCCTTCCTTCATTTGCTAGAATCTTATATTCCCACTAGGAAGGGGGACGATAGGATCAGATGGAAACTAAGGTGTAATCGGAATTTTACTGTGAGATCTTTTTATGAGACCTTATGGGGGTCATCTTCTGTGTCTTTCCTTTGGAAAGCTGTATGGAGGGTTAAGGCTTCTCGTAGAGTTTCCTTTTTTGTGTGGACAACGGCTTTGGGAAAAATTCTTAATTGTGATTAACTTATTAAGAGGGGCTATAGAATGGTGAGTTGGTGTGGTATGTGTCAATGTAATGGGGAGACTGTGGACCACCTTTTGATACATTATAGTGTGGCTTTTGACTTATGGTGTTCTGTTTTTTGGATGTTTGGGATTTAGTGGTTATTACTGGAGAAGGTTTTTGATTTATTATGTGGATGGTGGATTGGGGGGTCTAATCATTTGTCAACAGTTTGGAACCTTATTCCCTTATGTGTGCTATGGACTATCTGGGGGGAAAGAAATCGACGTACTTTTGAAGATGTGGAGTTTACATCAACTCAATTACTAGCATCTTTCATTAGTTCTTTTTATTAATGGGCCTTTTGCTGTGGGTCTTATAGATAGTACTTTTGTTTAGATTTTCATAGAGTCAATTCATATGCAAATATTTTTCCGATTGTAATTCTTTAGACTACTTCATGCCTTTAATTCATGAAGTAGTATCTTATCAATAAAATTATTCTTACCTATCCAAAAAAAAAAAAAAATCAACATGACAATAATATTTCCTTAGGGGACTGTAAATAGAGTCCCAAATTACATTAGATAAGGAAGGGAAATCAAATCATAATAAGATAGAAATCAAATCCCGTAAAACTCTCAAAATAAATAAAATTCAAATAAATCCAAATCCCATAATTCAAATTAATTCAATAAGCTCGACCAGTGGAATCAATTTAACATTAATCTGGCATCTGCACCAAATGTGGTGGTTGATTTCTTTCGATTCTTGGCAGCCAATTTACCTTCAGGGATTGGTTGAGATGGAAGTTGACAAAAAATGGGGATTTTACTATCCGCTCATATTATCATAAGTTACATGGCTCTTCTTCCGTTGTTTTTCCGTGGAAAGGTATTTGGAAGGTTAAGGCACCCCCACGTGTCTCTTTCTTTGTTTGGACAGCCGCATGGGATAGGATTCTCATGGGTGATAACTTGCGGCTTAGAGGTTTTGATTTTGTTGACTGGTGCATTATGTGTCGTTGCTGTGGTGAGACAGTGGATCATTTGTTGTTACATTGTGGAAAGGCTTATTTGCTGTGGTGCTTTGTCTTTAGGATTTTTGGGATTTCATGGGTTCCCTCATGTACGGTGTCTGATTTTCTATTTAGTTGGTGGAATTGGTTGGGGAAGCATTCATCTTACATTTGGAACTTAGCTCCGTTGTGTTTGATGTGATGTATTTGGAAGGAACGCAATCGGCGAACGTTTGAGGATTTGGATAGATCTGAGGACCAAATGCTTGCTTTCTTTTTTGGTTCCCTGTTTGATTAGGCTACGGCTTGGGGATTCACATCTAGTGACTCTCTTCCTCTATTCCTTAGCTCTCTTTCTTTGTAATTAACGTATTTTTATGTTTTTGCTTTTCCATCTTTTTTGTACTTTTGATATGCTGGTGCTAATTTGCATCTAGCAGTTTTTTTTGAATATATTTTTTCTTACCTATCAAAAAAAAAAAAAAAAAAAAATTCAATTAGTAGCACCATCTTTAACTTTGAAACTGCATCAAAGATGGACAAAGAAAGTTTTTGTTCATACAAATTATGATAGTACATTTTTCTTCTACCAAATTTTTTTGAGATGAGTTCCCCTCCCCAAAAATAATCCTCAAACCCACAAAAAAAAAATCATTTTCCATTAAAGAAATGAGCGAATTCTACTTTCCTAATATCATGAAACTCTATTGTAAGATTTATAAAGTATTGAAATTTGGTTATGTTGAAATTTGTCTTCTTGAAATGCTAACAACAGCCACTTTTTCATCATGTTTCAACTACACCTATTACTTCTTGCTTTCTTTTTGGGTTCTGTTTTATTGGTATGGATTACAATAGGCTTTCCTGCAGTTTTATGCTTCTGTAGGCTTGTTTAGTTTATATATCCATTATTTTCAATTGGAGGTAATAACTAATAGGTAGACAGTTCAACATGTCTTTATGAAGCTTTACTTAATGCCATTCCAGAGAGTTGAAAAGTAGGATAGACATGCTACAAGTGAGATTTCCCTTGAAGAATGGAGATGGAAAGTTCATTTAACTTGAGATTTCCATTTCTAGAAACCTTTGATCTTAATTTGAACTTTATATATATATATATATATGATTCTTGGATAATTGATTTCGTTTTGGCTCTATACCTTCTCAGACGTTTCCGGTTGTGTGCTGGATGAAATCTTTATTTATTTACATTTTTATCTTCTATTTTATTTTCAAAGATTTATGAGCTCTAACGGTTGATATATGCTTACTTATGTGCTATAATCTTATTGTGCTGAGGATGTTGGGCAAATTAATGTTTGAGTATGTCATAATCATAAATGTGGATTCTATTTGGCTACTTTGTAGTAGATTTAGGTTAATATGCCTATCTTATATCCTTTCAGTGATGTTCAAATATTCTCTTTTGTTGCAGATCAGTGAATATTCTCAAAAAAATGTTTGTTTTGTTATGTTTGTGGATGAGCAAACGTTCAAAAAACTATCATCAGAAGGAAATACTCCTGATGATAGAGGATTTGTTGGTCTATGGAGAATTGTTATTGTGAGGAACTTACCATACGAGGACATGCGAAAAACTGGAAAGGTGCCGAAGTTTTTATCACATCGCCTCTTCCCTTCTTCTAGGTAATTTAAACCTAATAAGTCTTTGGACACAACAAATTTCACAATTGCTTTTCACAACTGTTGAGATGGCAGGTTGTGATTCCCATGTGAAAGTGATGTTGTATTAATCACAATTTGCCACTTCAACAAGTTGTGAATTTTTTGTTGTTGTTAGCATTGTTGATTTGAACTATGTTATAGCCATCTACTTTTGGTCCTTCTCCTCATAAATCCAAGTTTTTCTTATATTCGGAGTTTGTTTGAAGGTACTCAATTTGGCTTGACAGCAAGATGCGACTTCTGATTGATCCAATGCTGATAATTGATCACTTTTTGTGGCGAACAAAATCAGAATATGCCATTTCAAACCATTATGATCGCCACTGTGTCTGGGAGGAGGTACTCCAAAATAAGCGTCTAAATAAGTACAATCACACGGCCATTGATGAACAGTTTACATTTTACCAATCTGATGGACTCACCAAGTTTGACCCTTCAGACCCAAATACTCCTCTTCCAAGTTGTGCGTGTCATTGATTTTTCTATTCATTGGGAGATTGTCTTTTACCTTGATTTGCGATATCGTCACCATCAACCTGTGTGCTAATATGGTGTCCTTTACCTTGCAGATGTTCCTGAAGGTTCCTTTATAGTACGGGCACATACACCAATGTCAAATTTATTTTCTTGTCTTTGGTTCAACGAAGTTGACCGATTTACTTCACGTGATCAACTAAGCTTTGCATATACTTACTTGAAGCTGAGGAGAATGAATTTAGAAAGACCATTTTACTTAAATATGTTTAAGGTAACACATTTTCTTTTAGTGATTCATCGTAGTTGTCTCTGTATTATTATAATTTCTATGTCATAGATTAAGTAATTTATTTTTTCAGGAGCTGTGGTTAAAATGGTTCCTAGAACTACTCTAATCATACATTTGAAATAGGTTGATTTTGCTGGGATTGTAATATCTGAGCAAACGCTTAATGTGTATGAAATATGTTGATTTTGCCGGGATTGTAAGATCTGAGCAAACACATAATGATACATCTTTAATGTGATGTTTTCCCGGATGTGCTTGGAACTTGGAAGCAACTATAAATGAAAATGACTTCTAATTAGCCTCTTTAAACTTGTTGCTTTAATATCTTTGAAACTATAAGCATGCTAATATTGTATTTGGCTTGTAATGCATTTTGTTTTTTTTTTTTTTTAAAATGTATGCAGGATTGTGAGCGCAGATCACTAGCAAAGTTATTTCGACATAGGGCTGCACCATCTCCTCCACCTCCTTGATCAATTGAAAATTTGAAATTCTTTGAGGTTATGCCTGGTAAGATTGAGTTGATTTCCATTTACTTTTTGTAATTCTGATTGCTTCGAGACGTGTTTTATTCTGTTCTTATGTGTTGTCATAACAAACCTTTATGATTGAACAATAAGATTATTTTAATAGGATTATTATGATATGACTTTGGTGGAGTCTCAAGCATCATTTCAAGAATGGATTCCAACTTAGCACCACTATTTAAACTCAACTAGTAGAGTTTCTGCACATATGCACTTGTTATTAGTTTAATTTTTTTGACAAAAATTTGTAACCTTTAGTATGTTTAATAATGTATGATATAGTGATTGATGTATAGGCATGTTTCACGCTTAATCAAGAATGCAAATATCATTTTGATAAAATAAAAATGCAAATATTCTCTCACTTTTGTGGGGTGTAGAAGAGCCGAAGAGATAATTGGTAGGCAGCATTAACCCTAATTTATTTATTTATTTTTTTTGGGAGGCTAATTTCCAAACTTGAATATGCAAATTTTCGCTTTTGGTAAAAGGCAATTGCCATTGCACCAAGACCCGACCTCTTACACCCAAATAACTAGTAATTGTATCTAATAGGAATTTATGCCTTTATTGATGCTTTTGCATCACATGGAAATCAAATCTTTGCATATCGATTCCTTTAAAATCAAAGGCAACGGGGAAGGGAAGGAATAACAAACTAAAAAAAATCAAATATTCCAGTGGTTTGCTGATGATGAGAGACTGAATATTGTCTTCACATTCTATTTATTTAATCAGCAAAAACTGACTACTGGCTATTAGAACTACGAAAAGAAATAGAATATGAAAGAGAAGATCAGATAGTGAACTAAACTGGTAGGGGTATGAACCATTATATTATCTGCAATCCTTAGAAGCAACAGTAATGCGTGTATGCGTTTGAGATATCATGGCTGATGGATACTATTGCATGACTTCTTTATTTATTTTTTATATAGGCCCAAATAGTTTCTATTTACAGATTTTATAGAAGTTCATGACAGTATTTATGTTGTCTATGCAGGGATGTATACTGAATGTATATTGGGCTGTACCGTGGGTGGCTTTTTCCTTTTCCCACTTCCCAGAATCAACTTTGGCGCAGGGTGGACCATAACCAAGCCATATTCTCTAGCTTCTTTCCTTGCTGCCAATGAGTGTTTCAACTTTCAAGACTATCCTATTGTATAAGAATGTGATGGGATTCAATTTTGGCCTTACAAAATAGTAATATAACTAGTCAGGAGTTGTAGTTTGGGAGGATAAATATAATTGTGTTTGATTCCCATGAAATTCTTTAAGAGGGCAGGGCAGACTGTATTAGGTTTTAATTTGCTCTGAATTATCATAATCATGGGTCCTAAAAGGATAAAGGAAGGCTAACAAAAGTTAGGGAGCCTTTCCCATTCTACTTTGTATTACTTTTTGTGAATATATTTTTAAAAAATTACTCCATAACTGAATGAATACATGGCTTTATGCCTTCTCTTTTGTTTTTATTTATTTATTTATCGCATAATTATTGTTTTGATGTTTATTGATTGTGTGTGAGAGAGAGCCTAACGACTTGTATGTTTGCAAGTCATGCTTTTTATGAAGATTTGAATTCCCAATCTTTGATATGTATAGTGAGATTTGTCACTGTTTGTTACCATGAAAGTCATGCAATTTGCATGCTTTTCTTTATTCGTGTGATATGCATTATTGCTCCACCACCGAGACTATCTATAAATACCAGCTCTAAGCACTAGGTTGTTCGGTCAATAAAGCAAATTAGCCAATTCTCTCTAGCCATCTAATATATTTGCTCCACTAGTTTCCTTGATCTCTTTTAGAGTGAGTAAATATAATTATGAAGATTTGAACTCCCAATCTTTGATATGTATAGTGAGATTTGCCACTGTTTGTTACCATGAAAGTCATGCAATTTGCATGCTTTTCTTTATTCGTGTGATATGCATTATTGGTCCACCACCGAGACTATCTATAAATACCAGCTTTAAGCACTAGGTTGTTCGGTCAATAAAGCAAATTAGCCAATTCTCTCTAGCCATCTAATATATTTGCTCCACTAGTTTCCTTGATCTCTTTTAGAGTGAGTAAATAATTGTTTGTGTCAGTGTTGTATGTGAGAATTGAAGGCAACTAAATGGATTGGCATTGTTGACTGCTTTCTATTTGGTTTCCTCGAGTATCTCATGTCCAACATTAGGTTCATATGTGTAATCTAAGTCCTATTGGAGGAATGAATATGCAAATTGATAATGTCAAAGTTGTATGTGAAGATTGGAGAGAACTAAATAGATTGGCATTATTGGTACATTCTGTTTAGTTTTCTCCAATATTTCATGTTCAACATTACATTCGTATGTGTAATTCAAGTTCTATTGAAGGAATGAATGTGCAAATTGATAATGTCAAAGTTGTATGTGAAAATTGGAGAGATCTAAATAGATTGGCATTATTGGTACATTCTGTTTAGTTTTCTCCAATATTTTATGTCCAACATTACATTTGTATGTGTAATTTAAGTCTTGTTGAAGGAATGAATGTGCAAATTGATAATGTCAAAGTTGTATGTGAAAATTGGAGAGAACTAAATAGATTGGCATTATTTGGTACATTCTGTTTAGTTTTCTCCAATATTTCATGTCCAACATTACATTCATATGTATCATCCAAGTCTTACCAAAGAATAAATAAGCAAATTGATAATGTCAAAATTGTATATGAGGATTGGAGGAAACTAAATAGACTGGCATTATTCGGTGCATTATGTTTGCTCTTCTCCAATATCTTATATTCGTTAAATTGAGCCTTATTCTTATACACATGGATAAACAGATGAGGTGGATTATTTCATTAAAAACTAAATAATTATTTCAATTTTCACATTCAAGTTAATTTCATTTACTTCTCAAAAAAAAAAAAAAGAAAAAAAAGAAAAAGAAAGAAGAAGATGAAGTTAATTTCATTTAATTTTAAAAAATAAAGAACTTGTTAAAATTCATTGTGGAATTGAAAAAAAAAGGCATTATCAAAATGTGTCAAAAACAAGTTGATTTTTGGTATTGAGTGACCTATAGATGAGATTGATTTTTTTTTTTTAATTGAGAGATTAAACTAAAGTTTTGCCCAATAGTTTTTTTTTTGGGTTAGATATGATAGGATTTGGACTTATAGTGTCCACTTTATGATAATAATTCCTTTTCATCATGTCAAGATACTAATTGAAATTTTTTTTTTTTTGGGTATTATGTGAGATTTGAAGATAAGTCCCTTATTCGATGACATTTGAAGAATAAAGTTGCTTAATTAACCTTAACTAAAATGCTTTAATTATTTTTCTTACTTCATTCTTAGTTTGATCAACAAGTAAATTAAGGTACGATAACCAAGATCTCGTAACTTAGTGGTATTACTTGTTCGTTTTACGAGAAAAACTAGTGTTTGAATCCTTAGCCCATGTTTGGTATAACTTTCAGTATAAGTATCATTTAAAAAAAAGGAGAAGAAAAAAAAAAGCCAAGGTACCAAGATGGTGGCCATAGTCCACAAGGGCTCAGCCCAGCCTAAAATAACAGAACTTGGGCCAAGAGAAAGGGCCCATTAGTCTGGTATGGGCTCACATTCTAAGGGTTTTAGTTTAATTGGGCTGTATATATATATAGCAGCCCAGAACTTGAAACACCTAGGAAGATCCAAAATCTAACACACACAGCTCAGCTCTGTCAGCAATGGAAACATGTTTGATGAAATGCTCTCATGGAAGTGCTCTTTTCAGAGCCCTCAAACCTCTCAGTCTGAAGCTTCCCAATTCCATTCATTGCTCATCCATGGCCATCCACACTGGTTAGGCTCTCTTAAATTTCTCTCTTTCACCATTAACGAATTATACTTTATTATCTTTGCCTTAGTTTTCAAGCTAAAGAATTCTTCATTCACATACTGAATTATGCTTTAATATTAATAAATGGGACATGGGTATTTGTTAAATTGGTCTTTAGAGTGCTGATCCTTTATGTGATTTAAGGTTTTGGGGCACTATTTTAACATGGGGTGGTTGTATATTCTGATTTTTTTTTTTCCTCTGGGTAGATGGGGGAAGATGGACTAAGAGAGCATATGATACATTGTTGTTGGATGCTGGAGGTACCCTTTTGCAGTTGGCAAAGCCTGTGGAAGAGATTTACGCCACCATTGGCTGTAAATACGGTTAGTTTAGTTTCTTTATACATACATACATACATATATATATATATATATATATATAGAGGATTCATAACCTTTTTTATTTAGATGAATATTTTGAAAATTTCACCATTGGATTAAAAATTCTCTTTGTTCTTAATGTGCACCTCAAATTTTGTGTTAGCGGATGTTAATTACTATCTCATCCATAAACTCATGTTTTGCATATAATTTTTAAGTTAAAATACTAAGTGTAATATTTTATGATGAGATAGTTATTAATCTCCGATCACCTTGATATTTTGAAGGCATAGAGAGTATAACAAGGCAATGTAATCCAACTGTTGATTTTTCAACATACTTGTTCAATAAAATATTATGGAGCGGTGTAACATTGCAAAGAGTTAGATCAATTGTAACTTGAACCTTTGAGTTAGTTTTGGTAGGGGAGATAAATATGTTTCATGGGTTGTGGTCCCTAGCTGATTGTGCTACCTCTTGGGGTTGTGAATATGATTAGTATTTTCAATTTTGGTTATGATTTATTGAGCTTTGTAGGAATTCTAACTGAGCGACCAAGCAAAAACTCTACCCTTTAGCTCAAGTGGTGGAATTGTGTGATTTTGTTTATGTGACGTTTGTGTAAACTGATTACCAGACCTATAAAAAAAAAGGTGTAAACTGATTACCAGAACACTAAATTATTGTTGCAATCCTCATTTTAATTGAAGTGCATAACTTACTATTAGGGACGGTTAAAGTCAAAAGAAAAGAATGCATTTAGATATACAATATGTGTGAGAGCTTGGAGTGTGTTGATTTATGCTAGTTCTAATGTCTTCTAAGTTCCAAGACTTATAGCCGATGAACTAAAAGGCATTTGTAAGTTGTAACTACTTATAGGACTTCCAAGGCTCATAATGTTTGAGCAGAATTATGTAAATATTGTCCAATTGCTATAATTCTTGAGCTTTCAGCTTTCATTCAACCACTCTGGAAGTTGTAGGTCATAGTATTAGTGGTTGGGAATTTTTGGATTATTTACTGAGAGGCTCATCCATTGGCACTTTTGTTGGATGTGTTGCCCTGTTATAGCTTGCTTCTCTTACTTAGAGTAACCACATCCTGGTATCAATTGACTTTAAATTATTTTTTTACATAATTTTCATTAGTCTAATCATGATTCCAGTACTTTTAGTATCTTAAATTCTTGATCACAATTTTGAAACATTTCCAGGTTTGTCTGCAACATCAGCTGAAATAAAGCAAGGGTTTAGGAGAGCTTTTGCTGCTCCGTGGCCTGAGAAGCTTCGTTACCAGGTCTGTATGTGTCTTGACTCTTGAGACAGTTTAAGGTGTACAATCTTTTCCTTACTTTGAATGGGGGTATTCATTTTTCTAGACTGATCCTTAATAGTGCTACTCTAGTTAATGTTTGAATCATTTTTAGTTTCTCCATCGAGTTTTGTGTCTCAAATTAGTGCATTCTGACTATGCTGTTTCTCAAGCAACCACTTGATAACTTTCTTGTAATTACAACACATGAATACTTTTGATGCATACCGATTTTGATGATACCCCTCCTGCTGTAGTCAAACACTTATGTATTTTTCTCTAGAGTCCCTCTATAGGATTTATTTATTTTAAATTTTTTAAAAAAGATCTTAAAGAAGAGGATGTTGATGCTTTCAAATAGGAATGTATTTGTGTCACTATGAGTATGATGCCATAAATTATAAACCATTGAAGTACTTATATTGTAGAATACAAGTATACAACTGACACTTTAACAAGGAGCTTCTTTCATGGAAAGTAGCCATGTTTTTGCATAACATAAAAGGTGGATCATGTTTACTATCACAGTTCTATGTGAAGCAGAACAAGACCTTTACAGTCAGTAGTTAGAGTCACTCTTGTAATATTTCCCCTTTTCAAGGAATGATTTTCATATCTGTCAGACTCTGCATCTCTTTATATTTTCCTGATTGCCTTTTGATTAGATATCTGAAAATAATTCATTTCACTTGCTACTTTAATGAAGAAACCAGTTCTCTTGATATAGAAAAAGTGTTGATTGTAGTTATTTATATTATCGACAGGGAGATGGGAGACCATTTTGGAAATTGGTTGTTTCCGAAGCCACTGGTTGTGCTGATAATGATTATTTTGAAGAAGTTTATGAGGTGATATTTCTTGAGACCAATTGCTCAAAGTGCTTGTTTCCTAACCATAATACTGGGATTATAACGGACACTTTTATCTGAATTTTAGTAGTTGCTCTTGTCAGTACTATGCAAAAGGTGATGCATGGCGCCTTCCAGATGGAGCTTATGAAACAATAACCCTTCTCAGGGATGCTGGAGGTCATATTCATAAAGTATTCTCCTTTATCTTTTATTGCTAATACTAATGAAGTCTAGTGTTCTCAAATATGTTTTTCTTGCTATTTTCTATTTCTAATGTGATGCGCTATGATACAGTTAAGATCGCTGTTGTCTCCAATTTTGATACCCGTCTAAGGAAGTTACTGAAAGACCTGAATGTTTTAGATCTGTAAGTATTAGCACTTCTGTTTGCTGTTTCTTAATATAAACAATTAAGAATATTTTTTCCATAAATGGGTAGTTTACCAAATTTGGGTTATTGAATAAGTTTACTACAAATGTCTCCCCTTTGCTCTAAGAAAAGGTTGGAATGCTACCATGTAGGAAGGGACAGGGATACCTAGACAATTTTTAATTCTTATTAAAACGTTTTTCTTGCTTTTCTTGTCAGGTTTGATGCTGTTATCATATCTTCAGAAGTTGGATATGAAAAACCAGACATAGAGATATTTAAAGCTGCTTTAGGTACATAGAATCACCAAATCACCTTTTAAGTGTATGTGGTACTCACCTAAATTTTGACTTAGTCACCACTGTGTGTATCCATATCGTCTGTGCTTGGGAAACTTGGGAAATGATCAAATATTTGTTTCATTGTTGTATGGTAGTAAATCTGTTTGGGTCAAAACATCAGTGATATGGTTTTTGTATTCCCCCTGTAAATGAAATGACCCTGGTGCATCATGTAGGAAATTCCAACAAAAAATTTACTTATAATAGAACACTGAAGCCAATCTGAGCATCTTTACCATTGGAGTTACAATTCAAGAATTCACGGGGTGCCAGCCTATCATGGCCCCATTTACTATGATGCTATAAATCAAAGATTATATTAAAAACAGTGTGAATAATTTCATGGGCCCTTATATGCTGTTAGTGTCACCTTTCATGAACAACTCCCCCCCCAACTCCCCCCAAAAAAAGAAGAAGAAGGGAACTATCTTTATAGAAGTTGATTTTCTTCTTTTCTTCATGAATATTGTCAAGTGTTGCTAAAAGAGAAAATAGCTTAATTGTACTTTCATAAAGCCTAACAAGAATCAACTAGTTATGAAATATACCATTCATTAAAAATCATACCAAACTACATGCAGATGAAATCAAGCCTATGTTAGTACCCTTTTTTTTTTGTTGCTTTTGCTGTATATCTTTTTGTGTCTGAGTCTGAGACAAGATCGTTTTATCTTGTGCAAATGCTTAAACATATCAATCCATTATCACAATGTGCCGTTTCTGTAGATCAAGTTAATGTTGAGGCTTGCAAAGCAGTACACGTTGGAGATGATCAAAAGGCAGATAAGGAAGGGGCCAATGCCATTGGGATTGATTGCTGGTAAGCACCTTTTGTATTCGTATGCAATCACTGCTCAGGATAGAAAATCTTTTTGATACAACAGCCCCATATTTGCTGTTAATTGGCTGCATCCCATAACATCCCTTCTTGTTGTGAGTCAAAGTAATAAGATTTTATTTGTCGTCAGCATGGGAGTTGTAAATGCATGGCATTAAAAATAATATTATCTTGGTTTATCCATAATGCATTCCATTGATCTTGATATGCAGGTTATGGGGAATTGATGTAAAGACATTCTCTGACATAGGAAACCGAATACTCATTTCTGAGCTGTAGCTTCCGCGGATCTGAGTACCAGACTGCATATTTGCTAAAAGTAATATAAGTTTCTTTGATCCTCTTTTACTCATTGTCTTTCTGCGTATTATGAATGCGGCATTGATGTCTTCAGTGCTTAACATTTACCATTGCTTTGATAAAAATCGTGGACCTGACCTGAATGTTTAGTAATATGTTGCAGGAGTGATGGTTGGACAACTTCAATTGCTTCCAAGGACAAAAACTAAACGTATTGGATACTTTGAGGAATGATATAGAAATTTCTGTATTGAATAAGCGAATTGTAATATCTCCCAACTATTAATAGATTTGTGGATACACAATGGATTTTTTTCCTGAGTTAGGATTTGATGGATTACATTTCTGTCATTTTCATCCAGTCTAGTGCTATTACTTGTCAACTATTCTTGAAATTTCTTCAGGAATCATCAAGAATTGAATTAATCAAGTGCAACAAAATTCATATTCTTTACTGGCAAGGTAAAAATAAGCCCAAATGAGATGCTGCATCTCTGAAAATGACAACGTTAAGTCTATTTTCTTAGGCTTTCTGGAAACAGAAAGTCCAGGGATGCACATATTTTCGCTACTATTCGATGTAGCATGTGATTGGTGTATAATAAAACTGTGTCAATAGCTAGTCCATGTGAAAGTGATGTTTCAATTACAATTTACCATCTTAATAAGTTGTAAAAATGGTCGTTAAAAACGCTGCCCCTAGACCCTAGCTTTGCTCTTTCAGAAAACTGCTATATAGCATATTGCATCCACTAAGGGACCAGTTTATTGGTGTTTTACTAAAAGTTGGTTAAAATATGGTTGTAATTATAAAATATGAGGCTTTAAAAAGTTTGGTGAATAGATTCTAGTTGTCCATTAATAAAGCTTGAAGGCAGAAACGTTTTAGTATCATGCTGGCTGCAACAGTAAGTTTATGGCCTTTACTTTCTGTACCTTTGGTGGTTGGTTTCCATTAATACCACTTTCAATAACACCAGCTCATAATTTCATACATCTGGGCACATTGACCGGTGAAACATATTTAAGTTCCTTTTCAGTTTTGATTGAATTATAATATTAGGTTAAATTGTTAAATAAATTGCTCTGGGCGCATAGAGGTTGCCACCTCCCCTCCTACGCAATTTTAAATTAAAAAAAAAAAAAAAAAAACTGTTAAACAATTGGAAAATCATTTCTCTTTCTACATCTCTATCTTACTGTGGACTGAAAATAATTGCGTTGCGACATGCTATTTTTGGTGAACGACATGTAGTGGTCGATGCCTGTAGTGCCTTTGCTCCCACAAGGAACCCAACGAACCACTAGCCCAAATTGTCCCCAATCTCCTTCCTGATACTTAAAAGGCCACAAAGTTGAAACCATACAGGAACGCAATAAGAATTTACGATTTTCTGAAATTAGCTTACTGGCTCATTTATGATACATGGGTCCACTAATATTGCAATTTTTATTTTCTAAAGCGCATGTATGAGATGATAAGCTAATTTGTGAATATTATGAATGACAAGTGTCGAAGGAAGTAGGGGCCTGGCTGGAAACAAATCTTCATCTGGATAGGCTTATGCAAAAGCAATAAGTGATCCTGGTATGTAGAGATAAGACTAACTTGCTTCAGGACGTTTCTAGTCCCATCCATCTCTTCCTCGGAACCATTCTTCGTCAACGTCAGCGTCTGGGTCATGATTATGGTAATAAGGGTTATCGTAACCAATAAGAGGATTTGGCAATTTCTAATGATTTTCATGTGGTCACTATTGTCTACAAACCTTTGGATTAGTTGTACTATTTCAGATAAGATTCCCTTATTAAAGGATTTTGCCTTTATAAGGGCTTGGTGACAAGATATCCAAGAGGTGTCTATGTGTGAATGGAGAGTATCCTTTGGCTTAGTAAGCCAATGGATCTCTAATGGGTGGAAGATTCATTCTGCTCAGATATCATTTTTGGAATTGAGCTTTGCAATTAAACATCTATATAATGACATTCCATACTTTTGTTCAGGTGAAAGTGAGTGAGGAGCTATCAAAGTAGATGTTAGGTAAGGGTTAGAGCTTTAGAGGTGCTTTCAAGGTCTGAGGACGGACTCCTCAACCCCACAGTACACGAGGAAAAAATATTGAACGGAAAAACATCTTCTCAAAACCTTAGGTTAATAATATACGTACTTCTAGGTTGGACTCTTCTCAAAAAGAAAAAAAAAAAAACTCAGATAGGTTGGACGACGAGTCAGTAAAAAGAGCCAAAAGAAAAAACAACCTAGACAACGAACCAAAAAAAAAGGAAGACTCTGTAAGAAACGAAAAATAATGTTCTCCATTTCATGCTTTAGCGAACACTGTTAGATACATAAAATAATCCTTCAGAGAATTGGAGAGCAGGACCTCCCAAGTAGACTTCAAAGTGTTTTGCTGTGAGCCTCTAACATTTGGGATCATTAGCTGGGTGTTTACACTAGTGACCATTGAGGAATAGAGCCGAGACTCCTTGCAATTTAATACGAGAGACCTATGCTAACTATCGAGTATTTGAGTGTTTATCAAGAATTGCCAGGATGAAGTAGTACAACAAATGGGGAAAGCAGCAATGACATTTCATTAAAACCAATAGAACAGAGAAGAAATTTAAAATGAAAGGGAAGAAACAATTTCCACTTACTAAAAAAGTTACAATAGCAATCGCCATGCTATTTTTCTAACATGAGATCAAGCCATGCTTCAGGCAAGATACCGATACAATTTCCTGTCACTATTATCCCTCTCCAAAAAATCCCGCTCGATTAGGGACTCAATCCGTTTCTTAATCTCTGTCGGATTTGCCAGGAACCGGGATTGCAACTGCTTGGTAACCTCGGCTATTATATTGTTATGGTCCAGCTGCCTCCTTGATTTCATGATCCTAACTATTGCGGCTTCAATCTGGGGCTTCCTGTCCTCCTCCACCCTCTGCCGCGTCTCCTGTTTTTCGGGTTCCGATTCCTTCTGTGCAACTACAGTTCCTATCTTCACCTTGTAGAATTTGCTTGTGAACTTGTCATTAACAAAGAACGCATCATCCTCGCCAATGTCTTTACTCATAGGCTCTTTTCGAAGTACATTCTTTCCCTTCACACAAGCCATGGACTGGAGACACCTCTTCAAATCTGAAGCAGGTATCTCAGTAGCCTGCTCAATCTCCTTGTAGTTAAGCCGATCAGCATTGTTAAACAGCATTAGTACACACATCTGATAAGTGGAGACATTCAACTCATGCTTCTGCCCCTTCCCAAAGGTCGCTTTTATATCTGCTGTACCCATGTTAGTTTGCCAGGACAACCTCCGACCAGTATGAGTCCCCAGATAATATGCCCGAAACTTCTCACAAAGTACTGACATTTCAGCTGGCAGGTTGCATGTAGCACTAGGCTGTGTTGGCCAAGACCCTGTTGTCAGAACCTGGACCGTCAGTGTAGGGCCATCCCCAAGCTCAGGGTGGCTGGCATAAAACCCATGCATTGTATCCTGAGAGGTTTTCATGTCTGTAAACATACCCTCTAATTTTGAAGTAAATTGGTACCCACATTCCGTCTTGAGCTTAACTATCAAGCTTCTCTCTGCATCATCTGAGACAGTTTTCCCAGATAAAAGCCGCTTTGCCAAATGCTGTTTATAATACTTTTCAAAAACATCTTTCTCCTGCAAGTAACGAAATAACATCATCACCTTGTCAAGTATAATCTCTACATCCTCCTCGCTAACCCCCTTCAGACCTTTGCGTAGTTTTTCGTCCACAAACAATGAAATAAACTCCGGAGAACGAGCATTCAAGTTAATAAAGTATTCGAAGGATGAATTTAGGCCATTCTGGAAAGTCTTGTCATTGTTAAATGATAACGTAATAATGTTATCATACTTGTCTTTCTCGTCCAAGAGCCGCTGGACAAATTCCACTGGATCCTTGAGCCTTTCCGGGTCAGTAACTAGCTGCTTACCGGTCTCCCTGATGTGAGAAGTCATTACTTCTCTTATTTTTAAGAGGCCATCCTGAACCCGGCGGAACAAAACATACATTCTTCCCAGGTCTTCATACTTATCGTCGAGAAGCATGTTTACCAAGCCAGAATTCTCCATTTGGATTAGTCTCACCATGTGGTTAGCAATCATCTCCTTCTCCACTACATTAGTTATCTTTGTTTCACTTTGGGCATCCAAGTAATGTGTCACTCTCTCCATTTCCTCATTTAGACGCCTCTCAGCTTTCTTTAGGTAATCTCCACAATCACAACACTCGATGAACTTCTGTGATTCACCCCTGTAAAACTCAGCCGAAACCTCAAGAAAAGGCCTCTCGAAGTCTCCTTGGTAAACAGAAGAACCTAAATCCATTAGCATCTTAATTATATTCCTCATCAGCCCCCTGTTAATAACTTCCCCAGTCCGTTCTATAAGTACTAGTTCAAGAAGTGTGTTCAACAGTCTAGTCTGAATCTTGCCGGAGTGGATTATGTTATCTCTCCACAGGTTCATCCCAAGCTCATGAACAGGGGTCTTCTGGGTACTTGGAATGTAAGTTCTGTCCATGTACATAAGTATATCCCGGATCATCTGCAATGCCTTGTTATGATCATCCCATTTCCTGTGCAGTTCTTCCAGAAACAAACCTCCCTGTGCATCTTCAATCGATTTTGATATTTCTTTGAGATGTGAAGTCATAGTTGTAACCAATCCTGAGTACAGCTTATCGCCAAATTTGTGAAGCACCATGTTGTACGCATTTCTAAACCCATGAAAATTAAAAAATAACATCAAAATACAGGTCAAATTTCTCTGACAAAAAAAAGAAAAAAAAAAGAAAAAAGAAAAAAAGGGAACACAAAATCCCAGAACTGTGCCTTATTTTGTGGGGGGGGGGGGGTTGCAAACTTAAAGGCTGTCAACAGCATATAATCACTGTGTTTCATTCATAATCGTCAGTCCAATGATATAGACATATCCTAAACTTCCACATTATTGAACTGCTTATAGGGCCCCGAGGGCTCTTGGCATGGCCAACACTCCACTAATACCAAAATTACACTAAAAACATAATTTCAAGACCAGACCAATGCACCTCTGTTATATTTTCCTGCTTGCCTTTATTAAAAAAAAGAAAAGAAAAAAAAGAGAAAGATAAACAAACAATACAAACACTAGGGGAATGCCTTTCAGGCAGTTGGCTTGTTAAAAGAAAGTAACAAAATTGCCATAAGTAACAGAGATTAAAAAAATTGTTTGTAATTGCAAATTCTGTTCAGTTTACTTGTAGAGAGAAAGCGGACTAAAGAAAAGATGATGAGGAAAGATTTGTGAGACTTCAAGTTGTGTACAAAATCTCAGACACTCATGCACCCGGGAAGATTTAACCCCCACCATACCCACCATCCCATACTTATGGGGGGTGGAAGGGCCACTTGCACGATATCTCAGACATTCATTCTAGCAAGAAACTCTTGAAAAAATGATAAGTACGCAACTCCATAGAGAAACTTTATGGCGATGAAAAATCGTTTTTGCTTTGAAAATAACCTTTAAGCATCAGGAAAAATAATGCTATTTTTTTATTCTCTTTCTAACCATACACCCTGTGCCCTTAGTAATCTTGCAGCCTGGACATTCTACCACTATATATAAAGATTTTTTTTACCAAAGCATGCCACTCTGGACAAGAAGAGGTTATGTTGCCATTACCACTTCAGCAAAAGAACCAAGAAACTTAGGGAGAAGGATAGACATGGCTCTGAAATAGCCAGAACAACACCATGGAACCTGGTAGAATCTTAAACACAATAATGCATGTATCCTGATTGAAGATGCAGAAATTTGATGGTCCAGTGTTTTATTTTAACTTCCCAACCAGGGAAATATAACAAATGTAATTTGACAACGATGCTCCAACTGACTGACAGATTATGGCAGCAGCACATCATCTAAAGATATCTTCTAATCACTTCAGCAACGTTTTCTCTCTCCACGATGCTCACATGCTATTGAAATCATTTTGCAACCAAATTCAGTTCAGAGGGTTTTGAATAGAAACATTATTATCAACTTACTGCTATCCATGTACACTTCCAGTGTACCTGGGTATTTTGATTAATGAACTTTCGTTATTTATCCAAAAAGATATATATCAATTCAAAACCAAATCATCATTCAATTAGATTTCACACTTTTTATTTATTTATAAAGCCAAAGTTGAGAGAAAATCCAATTAGATTTTTCAATTGGAGTCCAATTTTGCTCCACTTGTCTCATCTAATTTTTTTTAAAACTTTTTGTGCCAATTGAGTTAATACGGTGCTAAAATCAAAGAGCCCAATATTAATCAACCATTGAAAAATCAATCAACCTACAACTAAACTAATAAGAAAAAACCCTCAGTCCTCTCTCTCTCTCTCTTCCAGCAACATTTGCATTTGTTTTATTGCCATAGTTTTTTGGCCATGGAAAATGCAGAATTTCAAAAGCTTCCAATTCTTCTAAAGAGTGTTAAGGAACCAAAAAATTATGAAACATAATAAAGAAATCACCTTCCTCAATGAAGACAGACAACCTGAAATCAGTTGCTTTCAACATTGCCCCTTCATCCTTAGAAGACATCATGGAAAATTCTTAGGCTTAAGATCTCGATGCATCACACCCATGAAATGGCAAATATTGACAACATTCACAATGGCCTACAAATACCTGAGGCAGCCCTCTCAGAATACCGACCTTGTGCTATTATTCTATCAAAAAGCTCATCCCGCAGCACAAAGTTCCATCACAAGGTGCATAGAATACCTATCCTCATAAGCACCCCCGAATTCCACAATGTTTGGCTGACCAGATGTGTTGCAAAATCTGAACCTCTCTCTTTATATCATCCCTATCATTCTTGGACACAAGCTTACGTTGCAGAATGGATTTGCAGGCATAAGTTTCACCAGTTGAGTTCTCAGTGCATAAATATGTGATGCCAAATTGATCTCAACCCAATTCTTTTCCAAGAGATCACAAGATTGAAAATCATCCTATGTGATGCTGTCCTTTTCTTCTTCTTATTTCAAGATTTGAATAAAAGCTATTTTTCTTTAGCTTCATAATCTTGGCATGTCGGATTGTGCTCCACTTATTTATATGGGTGAATTGAAGTGTCCTCTACATGCTTGAGCATTTGGTCTTGCTAAAGATGTATTGATTTCATAGAGTGGTCATAACCTCCTGCCCCACAAGTTTTTTTTTTTATAGTTTCTTTTCAAATTAACTTTCATACTTGGTCATATTATGGGCGTAGTTCAATTCAGTCATATCATATGAAATATGAGGCTTTAGTCTCAATTATTTATCAAGTTCTCTAATGTTATATCTGTTAAAAGGTGTTTCTTTTATGTCAACATTTTTGTGATAATAGTGGCCGAAGGGACCAAGAATGGACATCCCAGAAAAAAAATTTCCGACCTTGCTGTCATAAAGATAGACTCTATCCATTTGTTGTGTTTTGAATTATAAGGCTTTCTACTGATACTGATGAAGCTGTTCTAAAGGATGCTTTTGGATGGCATGGTGAGATAATTGAAGGTAATGTGGTAGATTATTTAGGTTGTAACTTACTTTCAGGTTTAGATGACCTTAGATTTACTTGAGGGTAATATGCTGTCATATTTGGCAATTAAGATTGTATGTTAGCACATTAATAGGAGATCAAAAGGGCATGGGCTTGTGCGGTTTACTTCTAAAACAATGGTCACCACAGCTCTAAAAGAAATGGATGGTCAGGTAAATTTAGTTTGGCATGATATTATTATTTTTGCCTTACAAATAGCCCTGTTAAGCGCCTAATCTTAAATAAAAAAATAATGTGAATAACTAAACTTATGTTTGATGACCCTCTTCAGGTGTTGGATGGCAGAAATATTCGTGTGTATTATGCACACAAGGGATAACAACTTGGATCTCGGGTACAATCACTTTCAGTCATAGAGGAATTTGATGTAAGGACCAAGTTTCACCTTCTTGGACACTATACTGAATTAGTTCCTCTAACATTTCTTGGCTCTTACCGTGAGATCATTTGATGAAGCTCTTAGCTATAAGCTATCTGGTAGAGTTTATATATCTTAACTCCAAGAGGTGACCTAACCTTACTTCTATGGCCATTCTTTTGATGTTATGATGGAACCTAGAGATTTAGATCACGCTGTCTTGAGTGCAACCCCCCCCCCCCCCCCCCCCAAAAAAAAATTCATGCACACAAACATAAATATGCAAAATTGCAATTAATCTATGGTTTAAGATTGCAGGAGGTAGAAACTTATTATAAATTCCTTTAATTTGAGCTTATGTGTCCTATATATTTAATAACCCATGTTAAAATCAATAGTACCACTACAACTAAAAGTTTCATGCGTAAGCACGAGTTACAAGCTAGTAATATTAATAGAAGTAGTAAAAAAAAGAAAGAAATGTCAATTAAAAAAGGAACAGAGGGTATGGTTTAGGATAGAATTAGAATGGTGGAAAAGTTTACTTGTGGCTGACCCTAGACTAATTTGTTGTAGATTCATAGCCGACCCAAATCTTGAGACTAAGGCTCGGTTGTTGTTGCTATAAGGCATGTGGCATTTAAAAATCTAACGGTCTTGGAAAACCACACAAAATAAAATAAATATCACGTGTCTCACATCTAGTTAAAAATGAGAGGGGATCTCTTAGGACTTAGCGAAACATTGAAATTTTAATTTCTTAAGCATTCAAAAACATAGTCGGGGAATCCTAAATTCTCAAGAATAAAAAAATCTAATTAAAAAATATAACCAACCAAACAACCCTAAGCACAATATTAACAACAACAACAACAAACCCTTACTCCTAAATTTTGTGGACGTCGGCTACAGATTCTCAACAGATTAGTCAGGGTTAGCCACACATATTCTTTTCCTCCATTCCATTCAATCCGGTGTCATATTCTCTGTTACTTTCTTAATTGAAAACGTTTCCTCATTTACACTACACTCAATTTGAAAATGGCCAAAATTCTTTTTCAACAATGTTTTACCTAAGTTCAAAATTAAGTCTCATTTAAACAACATTTAATCATTTGGGCTTAAAAATTAATACAAATTTAATTAAAACACAGTCACATTAAATGGTATTTATTAACCTCAACTAATTTTTCCTCTATTAGAAATCAATCTAACAAGCTAACCTAAAATCAAATTATTCAATTCCAAACACTTAAAACAAAAATTGAAATCAAACTATTCTCAAATAAACCTAATATTAAAAAAGAAAAAAAGAAAAAAAAAAAAAAAGGCAGCTTAGAATTGAATTGAATCGAAAATTTTTGAAAAACCTGTAAAGCTCTTCGAAGCTAAGGCCACTAGCATTGTGATTGTAAATCTCGTGGATTGCATGTTCTAGAATGTTCCATGTCTTCTCAGCGTATTTCGGATCCACCACAACCCGATGCTTGAACGCCTCTATCTGAAAATTCCTCTTCTTCTGATTACTCATCTTTTCAAAATCCCCCAAAAAAATCCGAAACAGGAAAAAAAAAAAAAATGAAAACTCCGATTTTTCCTCCTTTTTTATGAATCGGAATCGGAACCGGAATTCGAATTCATGGAATCCAAAATCCGTGAATTCCTTTTTCCTTTTCCTGGGTATAAAAAAAAAAAATTGTCAGATCGATGAGAAGCGGGATTTGTGGGGAAACTGGAAACCGGGAATTTACCGGGAGAGTTTTTTTTTTATATATTTTTTTAATTGTTGGAGGGAAATGAAATAAATTGTGGAATTTGGGTTTTATAAAATTTGGAGGTGAAGGAGGCTAAGGGAAACAAAGCAGGAGAGTTTGGTCTTTGGCTTATAAGTTATAACTTTATATAATAGAGATGATGAAGGTGGATTTGTTCACAATTTTTGTTTTTGTTTTTGTTAATATATACATAGAAACGTTTCTTTTGAGACCTTTATTACACGTTTCGAAGTTAAAATTCTTTTTTTTTTTAGTCATGTATGTTTCTGTGATAAGATATTGAGAATGGATTTTTTTTTTTTTTTTTTTTCATTTAACCTTATCATTAGAAGAATTTTGTTAGTTAACAAGTTGCGAAAGAAAGTGGAAAACTAGTATCTCGAGTTTTTAAAACTAGAGTTCAATAGAAAATTGAGTTTTAAAAACTCGAGTCCCAGAGTTCTGAGATAGCTGACGTGAATAAGAATTTCACATGGAATCCACGTGGAGCTCGAGTCTTAGAGACTCGAGTTCCAGTGCGTAACTACGGGATACAACCCCACAAACATACTTGACTTTAGAAAGAAGAAGCTCAAATCAAGAACTAACCCACCAATCTCCAGCAAATGTTCAACCCTTCAAAACCCAAAAAGCAACAAGACCCTTTTCAATACAAACCAAGACAACAAAAAGTAAGCAATGCCCACATAGGCATTAGATCAGCTGAGGCAGTTTTGGTTGAAAAATCAACAAAAAGTCTCAATCTTGTTCATCTCTCTTCCATAGCTTTTTCTTTTAAATCATTCACATCTTTAAGAGTTGTGTATAATTTATTCAGATCGTTTGCTTGGTGATGGAGATCATGAACTGTACCGTAGATCGATGATCGGGATGTGCTTGATGGAAACTAGATTTGTGTGTGCTGTGTGTCTTTTTCTTTGCTGTGGATCTTCTTCTTCTTTCTTTCTTTCTTCTGGTTTTTTTTTTTTTTTTTTTTTGGGGGGGGGGGTTTTCTTTTTTAGGGGTTTGTACTTCTTTCTTTCTTCGGGTTCTTTCTTCTTTTTCTGAGTTTATACGTTTTTTGTTTTCTGTTTGAAATCGAGTGTAAAAAACTCGAGATTCATGTTTTTTTGAACTCGACTATTAAAAACTCGAGATCTATGTGGCACAAACCTGTCCAACTCAGTAAACTTAACAAGTAGGAAACAACAAACTCAGCAAGTAGGAAGCGAGTCTTTAAGCCTCGAGATTTATATGGAACTCGAGTTTCTAAAACTTGAGATGATAGTTTGTAATATTCTTTCAAACCCATATTAACTTACTATATTCTATCCAATCACAATGTTAGTCTACAAATATCCCCATTGAGAATGCTTGGTTGGTTGAGTGAATGGACTTGAAGAAGTTGCCGTAAATTCAGAGATTTCAAGATATTCATTATACTATCAGTTTTATAAGTCTGTACAGTTTGATTCTATATAGGGCATGGCCTCAGGCCCATTGGGCCTTGGATTATATGAGGTATGGCCTTAGGCCCGTTTGGCCCGAACATTCAATAAGACCAAAACTGAGCCCGAACCTCTTAGTAAGTCCACATCATTTTGGATACATGATAGGCAAACCCATGTTTGGTCCATTATGACTTGCTTGGGAATGCGTTTGCTCAGGACAACCCGCGTCCCCGGTAGCTTGGTATTGCCTTAGGGAGTATTGTTGCCGGGTGACATTTTGGAGGTAAAAATCAGTTCTAATGCCATTACCACTATTTCCAATAGGGCATATTCCTTGTCAGGAATAATCAAATCAAACCCCACCTACATGAGTGAGACCAGAATGCAATCATGAAACCTCCACCAACCTTAAGCTATAAATAGCAGAATTGAGTGAAGAGTGGAGTTTGGCAATTCGGAAGAGAAAATGAGGAGAGAGAGTGAGAAAGCTAGCGATATCAAGGGGGAGAGCAACATAGGAGAGAAAGGTAAAGGTGTTCACTGGAGATAAGGGGTGCCATAGGGTCACTTGGGGAGAAACTGCCCTTAGTAGGAAACACTAGGCCCACTCAACAAGTAAGTTGTGAGCCCAACCCTAAGTCCGGTCTGTTAAGAAGAGGTTGGGTATGCACAGATTCTTTTTGAGTTATGTGTATGTGTGATGCGTCATCGAGGACGCTTGATTGGTTGGCTTAATGGATTTGAAGTACTTGCCGTAAATTTGAAGATTCCAAGTTATTCATTATACTATAGATTCATAAGGTTTCACAATTTAATCCTTTTTAAGTTGTGTGTGATGTGTCATCGAGGATGCTTGATTGGTTGATTCAATGGACTTGAAAAACTTGCTGTAAATTCGAAGATTCCAAGTTTTCTACTATACCATTGGTTCCGCAAGGTTTTGTAGTTTAATTCTTTTTAAGTTATGTGTGATGTGTCATCGAGGATGCTTGATTGGTCGACTCAATGGACTTGAAGAACCTGTTGTAAATTCGAAGATATCAAGTTTTCTACTATTCTAGAGGTTCATAAGGTTTTGCAGTTTAATTCTTTTGAAGTTATATGTGTGTGATGTGTCATTGAGGACACTCAATTAATTGATTCAATGGACTTAAAGAACTTACCGTAAATTCAAAGATTTAAAGTTATCAATTTATAAGGTATTTATGGTGTCTCGTAAGTAGGCAGTTGAATAATTGACAAAATACTGGGACACCATTTTAAGTCTATATATATTTCAATGAGTTTATGTACAACTTTTTTTCCTTTTACAAATGACTTGGTAATATGGGATTGGTGGACATTAAAAATGGTGTTAATTGTAATTCCCTAATTAGTAAAAAAATTATACTCGTATAAATTGTCTCACATACTCAAAAAGAGAATCAATGTGTGTTTCGATTAAATTTCTATTGAAATGTTTATTTCTTATTTGCTCAAGGCTTACAAAGATCCAATTGTACCAAAAACAAAGCAAGATTTTAAAATATTGAACATAAACAAACAAGTTAATAGAAGAAAAGAGTTAACTCATATGAAAGTAACATTGCTTTAATAGTCCAATCACAATTTGTTACCTAAAAGAAGATATAGAAAAGATTCTGAAAATTTAGTAGTTTTTACTTTTTAGTATTTCTTAAAGAAAATGGCTAATTTTCATTTTTTTTAATAATAATTTTAAATCTAGATTTAAATTATTTACAATTACACTGTTAACACACTTTTCAATAGTTTACAAAAAATGATAGATTGTGATTGATCTATCAAAACTTTCACCTGAATTAATTATTGCTATACATTTGTACATCAATAATAACTTAACACATCAATGAGCTGTGAAATGCAAAAAATATGTGTTATAGACTTTCTTATTTTGTAAATAATATGTTTTGGATTTTGGTCACTTGTAGTATGGTGTTACTAGAGTCTCTTTTTTTATTTTTTTATTTTAAGAAACTGGTGTTACTAGAGTCTAGAACCCTCACCAGATATCGACATGTTTCGTATAAGCTTATAAGTTGGTTAATTTTTAAGCCCGATTTATGTAAAATTTTAAGACCTTATTTATCTTAAATACAATTATGCTATAAATAAATAAATAAACCCACTTAAAAAAAAAAAAATCATATGTCAGGGACCAGGAGGCCAGGGCCCAGTAGTTTTGGGCTCCATTGGGTAAATATAACGATAAGAGACACACCTCTTTAACTTTTTTATAGGTGAATTTTGGCCCAATGATTTTGAGCAGTTGGTGAGTTCTTACACGTAGTAAACAACATTTAAGTAAAATGATGCAATATATTGTCAAATTAATAGTCAGTTGAATTGACATTTTTAAGCTCAATTATCTCATCAATGGAGATTAGCCTAATGAGTTACAGTTACTCCTACATCAATTCAATGGCCGCGATATATCCCATCAAAAACTATGGCAATTATTAGCCCAAGTACTCGATGGGTTGTCACTCTGAAGATTATTAAATGCCAAATCTTTGAGATAGCTTTTGAGATAGCCTGCAATCATGCTGTTTATGCTCATAATGTCAAACATGTCACAGTTTTTTTTTTTAATTAATATATTAGGCACATAAATTTTGGTACAATTTTGTCCCACAACTCATCACATGACATGTTGTGATTAGTAAGACTGTGTTCCCACATAGCTCTCTAACATATTCTTACCAATTACAACTCGATATATGGTGAATTGTGACACAAAATTGTGTCAAAAGTTATATCTATAGTATAATTCACTAACCCTATTGAATCTCACAAAGTATTGCCTGAACTTGATTTGAAAACATTCAAAAAAAAAAAAAAAAAAAAACTTGATTTGAAAATGTCATTATTAACATGCTACTAACCCGGTTGAATCTCACAATCACAAAGCTTTGCCTCAACTGTTACCTATTGGCTATTGCAGGTTTCTTATTACGATGTGATTCTCAAACTTAGATTTTCCTTTTTTGAGACTAATTATTTGACCTTTTTGGTATAGCAAAAGATGCAACAAATTCTTTGACTTTCTTGTCTATGGACTCTGATAGCCAGTCTCAACGGGCATCCAAGCGTTTTGTTAAACTTTATCTGAACATGAATTAATCCTTTTTACATTAAGGATTAGTGCCTATTTGGTAAGATGATTTAAAACCATATATATATATATATATATATATATATTTTTTTTTTTTAAAAGTAAATCACTTTAAAACCTCACTTTTGATTATTATATATAACATTTTTCACATCAATGAAGTAACAAGTCACTGATTTTCATATTGTAGACAAGCCAACAATGGAAGGGTGTAGCTTTTGATAAAGTGTACCTATTTACAGCATTTGGCTTCAATTTGAGGGCAAGTATGCTTCGGATGAAAGTTTCCAAGTGGATGTCTTCCTTCAACATTCATTACTTGCTTACATGAAAATGAAAAAAATAATACATAAATTCTTAAATCGCCAATTCACCATCCCCATGTTTGTCAAGTTTTGCAGGAATTGCTTTTCAAGGGGGCAATTGGGATGAGTTAGGAGCTGAGATTTTCGGTTCAAATTTAAGAATTGAATTCTTTAATTAAAGTTTTGGCAATGTGGTGGATGGCAAAAAGGAAAGTGGTGATTCCATGTTGTGGACCTTTTTGTGTTGTTGCATATTTAGCATAAATGATTTATTACAAGCATATATTCCTTCACGTGCTGTCCATGACAAAAATAATGAGAATTAGTTCACATCACCTCCTCCGAACTAAGCACAAGGCACAACTTCCTCAACTCTCTTTTTGTCAAAATGTGTTTCCACCAAACAATTGGGATTAATGCTTTTCTAATTCTGAGTCTACAGCAAGGTGAGGCACATTTTTCAGCATTGTTCCCCAATCACATTATATACGGTGTTAAAAAACTTGTTTTCCTCTTTCTATTAGGTTTCATTGCACGGCCTTCTGTAATCAACCAACAATAACAAGCCTTAGTATAAATGTCTTTAGCTTAAATAATTTTAATCATTTAAGTTTTAGATTGAATTTCTTTAGGAGTAGCTTCATAGACTTCCGTGTATTTGAGTTTTCTCCTCATATCAAACACATAATGTGGGGAGCAGAATTAGAGATGACTCTAGAAGATTGCCTAATAAACTCTAGTTGTACAACAACAACAAAAACACATATCATTCCTGCAGTTGTAGTTTAATGATTCAAACATTGTGCCACATTGGCAATAAGGGTTGAACATTATTTTGATTGATTTGTCTTGCTATATGGCATATACATGAAGAATGCGCAAATATTAGTGCTAGACACAATAGAAACATTAACTCTCCATCATAATTTATTACATAAAATTTTTAAATCACATTTACAGAATTTTCTCATGGAATTATAAGGGTAGTAAGAAACTTGGTAGGCTCTGAAGCAGTTACCTTGTAAACTTCCTTATTGAATGCTCCAGTACCTTTTATGCCTTGCAGTGGATCATTCTCCAAAGCTCTAACCTTAATGAGAAGCTTTCTAACATGTTCCAGTGCTTGTGCCCACTAAAGACTTAACCATTATTCACCTTATCTGCTTTGCAACCACCAGTTGCATCAGATTGGTTGTGTCCAAGTTCAACAATTAGAAACATTTTTGATACACCGTGCTGAACCAAAGATTTGCTTTGGAGCCTCTGCACACAATTGAGAATCACAGAAATTAGAGCACCACTATCAAATAAACTTCTTAAACTATATAAAGTATATTTAATATCATGAAGCAGAGACCAAACCCAGATTTTACCAAAATGAAAGACATACAGACATTGTGTATATTAATAACAGTAAAAAGAATGGAAGAAGAATTTATAAATATGCCATCAGGAAAAAGAGATAGAGAGAAAAAAAAGGGGGAAGCAAACCAAATAAATAAATAACTAACTAATTTGTGTGGCCATCAAGAACCTTTAGTCATCTAAGTTCAACCAAATCAAAGCTAATAGTTTTATAGTTAGATTTGACCCAACTGCACAATAGTTTTATAAAGCAGATTGCTTATCCACAATCTTAATCACAAATCACAGAATGAGATATTCCCATGATGAGATTGCAGTAAATTATTAGGGGAAATAAGCATCAAAAGTTTATTGAATCAAATATTCTAAAAATCAATAAATAAAACATTTATGCAAATAAGTTACAGAACAAAAGGCAAGCCTTTTATCAGTATATTTGCTTCTGTTCCAGCCATTCTCTCATTAGAGCCACAAAGAAATACATCATCACCTCGCAGACACTACAAAACTTTGCAACTCTCTCAAGGCCAATGATCTCTGCAGATTTAGGGTTACCATACATGAATGAAAAACTTAAATGTACACCTATAATCAAGTTCCTGCCATGTAAGTTCATCAATATGGGAGCATGTCAAGCATGGTTTTCTAAACATAAATCAAGATGTTTGTGCCTTTCTTCCTTCCCTATCTGAACATAGAACTTAGATTCTGCAACATCAAAATTAGGTTCTACAAATGCTGCCTCCTAGTTCACCTAGTAGCACTTCTTGCAGTTAGCAGTTAAACCAAGTCAAAGTTCTCCTAGTAATAAAGGAATAACCATTTATAAGTTTCACCTCAAGTTTCTTAAACGATAAAGGTTCCTCCAGGCCCGTAACTTCAAGAAATATCATGATAACTCCCAAGATGAACAAGTAGAACAGATTAAGTGGAGTATATGACACAAAAATTCCTTTACTTTTCTTCTCCATACTTCAACAATAGCGTCAACCCATGTCACCAGTTGAATCTGTAGGAAGCTTTAAGCTAACTGGCTATCCAGTAGGACAGCAATAATTCATGAAAGATTTGTCAACTACCTTCCTATATATTCTTACAACCTTTGAGCAAACCATCTGAATCTTCCTCACTTTGTTTGCTATTGTTCCCTTTGACCAGAAGAAAACCACTTCCAACAATCCATGATTTTGAAATGTCAAATCTATTATTTAAGAGGTTATATTCTGAACAGGCATGTACCCCATTAAGATGTTCTATTGCACACAAATTATGCATCTAGTCCAAATCTGTCCTGGTCAAACCACTTCACAAGTATTTAGAATTCAATATCTATCACTGAGAAGTTGTCAACTGTACAAAGATACGTTAGTCTAATACTAAAAAAAGTAAACGAAGTTTCCCAACACCCTTATCCCCTAATGTAGCATATATGGTTCTTGAATTACTTTCAGCTTGCAAACCTGAGTAACCCCAGTCTCAATGCCTAAAGAGAACTTTTCAAACTTTCTTAGCAGCTTTCAAAATTTTTGGCTTCATTCTGGAATAAATATACTCTAGTCTCCCACATAAATTCAATCTCTGCACACGAAAGCTAACCTATCACTTGTGCCCCCAGGTTATATGGAGTAGCAGTCCAACACCAACCCAAGATGACAAGTAACATCAAACACAAAACCACTTTTGGATTCTGACATGGTATCTTATGCAGTTTAGTATTGCTACCTAAAGCCTTTCATTTAGTTTGGAGACTGTCTCTTTCAGTAAAATTTCCAGCAAATTTCAATGTTTACGGCACCATATGTTTAATATTTGATCTAGCAATATGTCTCACTCAGAAGTCAGAAGATCAAATTCATTCCCCACATAATGGACCGGAAGGGACTGAAGTGGACCTAAAAGGGCTGAATGTTTAATATTTGATCTAACAGTATGTCTTACTCAGAAGATCGAATTCGCTCCCCACATAATGGACCGGAATGGGCCGAAGTCGACGACTAGACCGATGTGGGCTGAATGGACCAAAATGGACTGAAGTAGACCGAACTGGACCAAAGTGGACGGAATGGACCAAACTGAACCAAATGATCTGTAAAGCTCACTTTTGATTATCCTACACCACTGTCTTGTAGGATTTCTAATTATTTGGTTGAAATGAGATATGCGTGAAGGAATTTGTAGGTTTAGATGAGAATTTGGTTATTGCTCTATGGAAAAATAGGGATTTTTATTATTATTTGTGTTATTGTTATCAAAGTTAATGAATTTTAATAGTAGGCTGATCACAAGGAAGTTGTGATTACGGCACTGGATTCATCAAATGAACTGGATTTGGATAGGGTCCAATGCCTTTGCACATTTTGATGTGATCTCTCTACTCAAACTTAGATATTCTTTTTGTGAGACTAAGGACTTGTTTGGTAAGAGATTTCTAGTAACGTTGTTTAAGTGTTGTGAAAATATATGTGTGTAAAAATACGTGTTGTAGTGTTTAAACAACGAAAACTGTTGTTTAAACAACGTTACTAAATAGACCCTAATTATTTTACCTTTTTGGTACAGCAAAAGATGCAATCAATTATAATTGACTTTCTTAGTCTATGATAACCGGTCTAAATGGGCATCCAAGTGCTTTGTTAAACCTTTTTTTTTTTTTTTTTTTTTTTTTTTGTGAAACTTGTTAAACTTTATTCGAACAAAAATCAATTAATCCTTTTACATTAAGGATTAGTGCCTATTTGGTAAGGTGATTTAAAACCATATATTTTTTTATATGTGATGGAGAACAGACTCCACGTCACCACTTGCGGCTCTACATTCAAGCTAAGGTGGTCACAGGACCACCCTGACTTGTAAAAAATGGCATATATACACTTGCCAAAATATATATATATATATATATATATGTTAAACTAACCTATTGTGACCACCTTAATAAAAATGTTAAGCACCTTGACTTGAGAATTATAAAAAGTTGGGTTCAACAAAAATAAGAATAATGCTACCTACACAATCTTTTTACAATAATTTTACAATAAATCCAATGTGGTAAGTTGTTATTGATTTTAATTTGGGCTCAATACTGATATTATTTTTTACCCACCAATAACAGCTTTTTAAATAAGATTTATTGTAAAAATATTGTGGACGTAGCATTAATCCAAAATTAGTTCTGCCCCCAAATATAACCCTTAATCCCTTTTATAATTTAAAAAAAAAAAAAAACTTAAATAACAACAATTAATATTAGCTCAAATAACAACAAACATAAACCAAACAAAAACAAGATAAGATTAAACAACAACAAGTGATCTAATTATTCAACAAAAAGCCTACTATAAAACAAAAAGATAAAAATCGCTAAACATTCAAATTTGTAGTTTGTTCAACCTATTCAATAAAAATAATCTCTAATTTCATTTTTCCCTAAAAAATGATATCAAGAAAAATATTGTGGTTGTTAGTTCTCCTTGGTTGTGAAGACAGTTATATTCTTTTTGGCTTTGAAGTCGTAATAATTTTACTCTCTTTAGTAACTCGACTCACAATTGTAACAAATATTGCTATTGCATCTTGTGCAATACCTAATATATTGTATAGGATTCGAATCTAGCTGCTACATTATTCATAATAAAAATAGAGACACATCAATAATTAATTAAAAAAGATAATTTAATTTATTTGCATAATTAATTACAAAGGCATTAGGACTAATGGACTATATTACATGCCTTCCTTATCTAGATTTAACAACAAAGAGTCCCTGAAGGGGGTTTCAAAAGTGAAATAAAGTTTTTGGGTTGACAACAATTATGTTTGCATTTGTGCATTGATTGACTTCTCCAAGAGTAAGACAATGTTAAGTTTATGTAAATTTTTTTTAAAGAAAGTTGAAATTTCATTTTGTTGGTACGAAGGATAACAAAAGTCAAAATGAGAAAACTTACACTTGTTTCTAAAATTTGGCTTGAACTAAATCTTTACCCCTAGTCTTAGAGGGCAATAAAAAAAATAAAAGAGTTAGGAATTAGTCATGGCCATCTTACTTCCATCTTGAGGAATAAATGCTAAAGGGTCTCAAACTCAACGGTTTGAGTTCAATAAGGTGGATTAAGCCATAATCTAACATCATGTTCATCAAAGTAATGGGAGTTTTACATAATAAAAGACAATACTTATTAAGTTAAAATTAATATTGTATTTATCAAGAACTTTGTTACTAAATTAGCATATTATGGTATTTCTAACGGAGATTTTCAAGATTCAAACCTCCCCCTCCCCATTATAGCTATCAAATTATCAAAAACATTAACATGATGTCTTTTCTGTGAAAGTTGGAACTCAGGACTTGTCTCATATAAAAATCTTAAGAACTACGTTATAAAACTGCACTTTAGGTCATGAGACTTTGCCCAAAATTTTTGTGGCATTGAGTCAACCAACCTAAGCCCATGGAAACGAAGCAGTAAAGGGTAGCATCCACATCCAGATCTCATATCTCATCTTATTTTACTATCCCAAAAAACTACTTTATCAATTATACCATACCATTTTACAATACACCCAACATCTCAACTTTTATTTTCCTATTCTACTCATTAAAATAATATTTCTACACAATAAAATAATATATCCCACAATTACCATCATTTACAATAAAACACATTATTTATTCTCTCTCTCTTTATTTCTGTTCAACAACCACAATCACCACCACCGCCGCACTACACACACCTGACACCACCACCGCCACCACCAGTAGCAACCCATAATCTACCGTCAACACCAAAAAAAAAAAAACTCATGCCACCACCCACTGACCCAAAACCCACTCCGACGGAGCCACAAACACCTACCCCACCGTTGGCCCACCAGCCACAACCACAAACCCCAGTAGCTGAACCAAAAAAAAAAAAAACACAATCCAACGCCAACACAGCACCACCAACACAGCATAGCCAAATCCAGCCAAATCAAAATCCTAAATCAAAATCAAAATCCAAAATCAAACTCATCTGTTCTCACCAAACCCAAACCCATCTGTTCTCATTGGCAGCTATGGCGAGAGAGAGAGGGTCGCCCGTCGCCATCTCTATTCATCCCAAACCCGTCATCATCATCATCATCATCATCTTCGACCCAAATGCCAAACACCACCCAAATGCCAACCCAAACACCACCCAAATGGCACCCAAATTCGACCCAAACGCCGGAAACCCACGACCTCCACGCCTCCACCACAGCTTTTCTGATTGAGCCTCCATGCCGTTGCCTCCATTCCGTTGAAGAAGAGAGAGCAGGAAGAAGAGAAGGCAGAAAGAAAGAGAGAGAAGGAAGAGAGAGAAAAGAAAGAGAAAAAAATGAGAGAGGAGAGAGAAATGAGAGTATTAAAAAATTATTATTTTTTTATACCATTCAACTACAGTACCATCTCAAATGTAAGATGGTACTGTAGCTAAATCTCAAATTTTTTTTGGCATATGCGATATGGCCTTCCCATTGTTGAGCAGTTTTGGGGCTTAAATGCCAAATGTTCCTAACATTTGGCATATACAAGCCCCACTGCTGATGCTCGCACTGGTTTCCTCGAAAATGGAATAAACAAAATGGTGAAAAAAGCATTGATATGGGCCCTAATTGGACTCAAACACAGAATAAGCAAGTTGAATCAATAGCTTGCATAGTATAAGGCTAGCCTTGATTTCACTCATTTTTCACATATAATTATAGCATGTTAAAATTATTAGCTATCAAACTATAAAAGTGTACAAATTCATGTGCTAATGAATGTGGTTTTTTTTTTTTTTTTAAATTTTTTTAGAGAGAGTTTCAACTTATATCAGTTTTTGGTGTAGGCTCGCCCCAAGGGGAGGGGAGGATTGAACCCCAGATATCTTATTCAACCATCAGAGATTTTACTAGTTGAGTTAACTAAAACCCACAATGAATGTAATTAGTATAACATCAACAAATTTAACACTATAATAAATAAATAAATAAATAATATTTTCTTAATGTTATAAAAGTTTACACATCAATTTATAAAAGGCGAAAAACACATTTTGGTCCCTACATTTTCAACCGATTCCCGTTTTAGTCCCTAAGTTTTTTTTTTTACTGCTTTTAGTCCCTCTCCTGAAAAACGGTTCCATTTTGGTCCCTATCGTTACATCATAAACGAATATTGCTGATGTGGCAAACGGCATTGATAATCAATAATAAAATAATGTCTACAGTAACCTGACTTGCCACTGTTAGTTACTCCCGCCCTTAGTAGTCACGTGCCACTCACGTGACAGTCCCTAACCCAAACAAAACCCCAAATCACCGAATTAGACCTAACGGCGAACTTGCTGAAAATCCCTAATCTCTTACCTTACCCGTTGCTCATCACAAGACCGATCAAAAAACCCACAAATTGGCAAGCACAAAAATCCCACAAATCGGCAAGCACAAAAGACCCACAAATCGGCAAGCTTCAGTGTGTTTGTGTTGAGCAGATTGTGAAGGTTGTATTTCTCTCCAACTCTCTCTCTCTCTCGTTATGTTATGAATGCCATTTTAAGTGCTGGTAATCGTTCTGGGTTTGAATCTCAGTTGTTGGGTTTTGAGAATTTGGGAATTTTGAGATGTTGTGTTTTGTTGTTGCTCTGGAATTTCAATCTATCTCTGTTTCTCTCTCGTTGTGTCTCACTCTCACTCTCTCTCTTCCTCTCTCCCTTTATAGCTTTTGTAGTGGACATAATATTGACCGTGATAGTGGAATATTGTTGGGATTTGCATTGTTTGGCTGTTGTGTGTTGCTTTTGTTATTTGCGGCTCTGTTTGTTTTACTTTTTGTTTTACTTTTGTTTATCAGGGACCACAATACTGACTGTATTTTTGTTGGCAATTGCATTGTTTGTCTGTATTATGTGTCACTATTGTTTATCAGGGACCACTATATTGACCTTTGATAAACCATGGAATCTTTGTGTTGGTATTTGCATTGATTGTCTGTATTGTGTCTTGCTTTTCAAGAAGTGGCTGGGTCCATGTGATCCCTTTGTCGGTATTATATGCATTTTTATTTGTTTATTAGCCTAACAAAGTATTATTAATGTCTGTTTTCATTTTCATTCTGTTTTCTTCCCGTGACTTGCATGCAGGATGAATGAGCTTTTTACTCTGCATGTCCACCATGGTGGGCATTTCATGTGGAACCCTCAAGTGTATGTGGGAGGGACAATTGATATAGTGGATAATTGTGACCCAGATAGGTGGTCAAAAGTAAAGATTGAGAGTATATGTAGGGATTTTGGCTACTCTGAAGTAGATAAGCTATGGTATAAAATGCCTGGTGTGAACCCAGAGCGGTCAAATTTCCATCAGGTGGTTGATGATGATGCTGCTATGTTCATGACTGACTTGGTGAAGGGATATGGGGAGATTCATGTCTTTGTGGAGCATCCAGTGCATGAACCAGTTGAGTTACCAATGAAGGATTTTGATCCCTTAGCTACTGGAGTACCTGGTAGTGAAGTAGAAGGTGTAGGTGTAGGTGAGTATGATAATGAAGAGTACAGACCTGATTTTTCACAATTTAGAGGCCATGATAATGCTAAATTTGTTAATGTTGACCATGGTGAGCCACATGAGGTAGATGATGAGCAAATTTGTGCTAGGAGGGCTGACAAAGCACCAGTTGTTGATGACCAAGTTGAGGAGAGTAGTGAGGGTAGTGAGGATGAGAGGAGTGTCTTAAAAGAAGAGCTAGAAGTGCAACCAATGAATATTGGTGAAGATAGTCCTGATAGTTGGGATAATCAAGCTGAAGATGCTGAGGTTGAAGCAGGACAAATGGGTGGTGGGGTCATGAATTCTGACTATGAGAGTGAGGAGTTGGTTAGCCTTGATGAATCATCATCAAGCAGTGAGGGTGGTGATGATTCAAGTGATGATGACATCCCTGTTGCTGAGGTTGACAATTCTATTAGGAGCAGCAAATATCCAATCTTTAGGCCAGTAGCCAAAGTTGAGAACCTTAGGTTTGAAAATGATATGTTGTTCATCTTAGCTAAACAATTTAAAGATGCTATAACTGATTATGCAGTCCATGGTGGGTGGGGTATAAAATTTGTGAAAAATGACTTGGTGAGAGTGAGAGCCCGATGCCAGCCAGGGTGCAAGTTTGTTGCCTACCTTGCAAAGGTGCCAAGGGAGAAGAGTTTTAGATTGAAAACACTGAACATGGAACACACATGTAGCAGAAGCTATAGAAATCCAAGGTGCACAGTATCATACATTGGGAAGAAGTTAGTGAAGAGGGTTAGGAGATAGCCTGGCATAAAGTTTAAGGATATTCAGGATGCTGTGCATGAGAAGTATGTGGTTAACATAAGTGCAGGTAAGACAAGTAGGGTTAGAGAGAAAGCTCAACATGCTGTTGATGGGACCCACACTGCACAGTTCAACCAACTATGGGAGTACTGTGATGAGTTGAGAAGGTGCAGTCCTGGGAGCACAATATTGATGAAGGTGCATACTTATGATGATGGTGATTTGGCAGCTGAGCATGGATTGGCAACCGGGCTGCCATATTTTGAAAGGATCTACATCTACCTTGAAGGTTGCAAGAAGGGCTTCTTGGCAGGGTGCAGACCAATCATTGGTCTAGATGCATGCCATCTGAAGACCAAGACAGGTGGTCAGCTGATGTGTGCTGTTGGCAGAGATCCCAATGATGAATACTTCCCATTCGCATATGCAGTAGTAGAGGCTGAAACAAAGGACACTTGGACCTGGTTTCTTAATTTATTGCTTGCTGACATAGGAGATGACAAGAAATGGGTGTTCATATCTGACCAGCAGAAGGTATGATGGTAGCTTTATTACTTGTTGAATTAATTGTAGTTAATGGTAGCTTCATTGCTTGCTGAATTAAATGATTGTGCTTTGCAGGGGTTGGTGAACACCTTTGTTGACAATTGGCCACAGTACGAGCACAGGATCTGTTGCAGACATTTATACCAAAATTTGAGAAAAAATCATCCTGGTGTCCTTATTAGAGACCTTTTTTGGAAAGCAGCCAAGGCTACCTATCGGCAAGCATTTGAAAGGGCAATGAATGAGCTAAAGGAGGTGGATGAAGATGCATTCAAATGGCTGCAATCTCAGTCAACAACTATCTGGGCTAAGCACATGTTCAAAAGTGATGGCCAGAGTGACACAGTCTTGAACAACATGTGTGAAAGTTTCAACAACACGATAGTTAAGTTCAGGAGCAAACCTATAATCACCATGGTATGCATAATTCTCCCTTTCATTTGCATTATGATCCATAGACCTATGTAATTCATGAATGATTAATTCTCCCTTTCTCTCTATGTGCTTGCAGCTTGAGTGTATTAGGCTATATCTAATGACTAGATTTCAAGCAAACAGAGAAATGATTATGAAGGTGGAATCTGAGTTGTGTCCTAAGATAAGGAAGAGGCTGTACAAGGAGAAGTTGGCATGCAGCAAGTGGATAGCATGTTGGGCTGGTCGTATGAAGTTTGAAGTGAAGAATGGGCTTGAGAGTTTCATTGTGGACTTGGAAGAGAAGAAATGCAGCTGTAGGAAGTGGGACATAGTTGGCATACCATGTTGCCATGCCATTTCTTGTATATTTTTCAACAGAGAAGATGTTGAAAAGTATGCCAATGCTTGCTACAAAAGGACTACCTACATTGATTGCTATGAACCCATTATAGAGCCCATTAATGGCCAGAATATGTGGGGGCCTAGTGGATTGCCACCTATGCAACCCCCTATCAAGAGGAGACCTCCTGGCAGGCCTAAGAAGAAAAGGGCACTGGAGCAGGATGAACCTAGAAGTCACAGAAAAAATAGAGGCCTAAACATCTCAAAACAATGCAAGTTATGTGGGAAATTAGGACACAACAAGAGGAGTTGCAAGGGAGAAGTAGGAGGGAACTCCTCCTTGCTTGGGAGTGCATCCCAAGCCAGTAGGACCACTAGGAGGGTAAATATACACTTTGACTTAGATATCCTCATTGTTTTGTTTTTCAATTGGCAAACTATTAATTGTTATTGTGCTTGTGCTTGCAGGCAGCCAAGGATGCTTAGCCAACAGTACATAGGGCACAACCAAGCTCTAATGATGATGTAACCACAAGTGCACCTCCACCCCCCACTGATAACCAATCCAATCCAAGACCAAAAAGACAGAGGAAGAGAAGTGCAGTCACTACTGAGACCTTGAATGCAATTGGGAATGCAGCAAGATATATTGCAGCAATGAGATCTGCTAAAAGATAGCAAACTGAAGCAGGACCTTTTTTTTTTTTTTTTTTTTGTGCTATATGTTGAAGCACTCTTCATATGTTTATGTAACTGCTAGAACAATTGGCATATGTTTATGGGCTGACCAAGTCCTTTTTTATATGAATGTGCTTGGTAGACTTTATCCCATATTTTGTAATTATTGTGGTACACCAAAAACTATCATTGGTGTTAAATATTTTGTAATTATTCTCCCATTGTTATGATGATTCAGCTTCCATTATTCAGATTTGCTGGTTTTTAGCTTTGGTTTTTAAAAGGCTTAAACTCAAATTTGCCAGTTTTTAGCTTTGCTGGGCAGTTTGGTGATTATGCAGGTTTGGTGAGCATTGGAGTTTAATGTGCTGGGCAGTAGCCAGTTTAATGTGTAATGATGTATGATGTATGAATTAATGTGTAATGATGTATGAATAAATGTATATTATGCAGGTTAGGTAAGTTATGCAGAAATTATGCAGGTTTGGTAAATTATGCAGGCTGCTGGTGTGCTAAATATGTTACAGTCAGCTCCTTCATTTTGAGTGATGCTAAATATTTTGTAGCCAGCTCCTTTAATACATAAAGAGTTGCCTCTTTTATTTTGCAACCAGTTGCTCTCTAAATTGCTGTCAAATTGCAGTATCAAATTCCTGTGTCAAATTGCTGTTTCCATTCAAAATTGCAGTGTCAAATTGTTGTGTCAAATTGCTGTCTAAAACAGGATGCTTTCTCAAATTGCACAGTTAATATCAAAATTGACAGTTGATGCACAGTTAATATCACAAACTGCTTTAGCACAAACACTCAACAACAATGTAATAAATTGGTACACAAATCATAGATTAATTAAAAGGACCATATTCCATTGCTAAAGTCTTGGATTGCAAAGAGAATTACACCAAAAAATCAGACATTTTCCCACTACTACATACCAACACATTCCAACACAAATTATGGCATTTTTCCACTAATACATACACCAAAATTCAGGCCTTTTGCCACTAATACATACAACAAAATTCAGGCATTTTTCCACTAATACCTACCCACCTAATGACCCATTTCCTCCCCACCTATTTAGCCAACCAGAAGAAGCATCAAACAAAGTAGCATCCCATTTATCACCAGAGACAGCCCCAGGCAAATGAGCAGCCTCTTCTCTCTCTTCCTGTAGCCTACAATGACAGCTTCAAGGGTCAAAATCCGTTGCCTCTGCTCCGGAATCAGCACCTTGCCATGCTTGCAGATTTCATCATCAAGCCACTGAAAAAATTTACACTTGTGTCCAACCTGACACCCAAGGACCAGATAAATGATGTTAAATGAACAACCAAAATCATGAAAAACAATAACAAATAGTATTAGCAAATACTACCTTACCAGAAACTAAAACAGTATTAGCACAATGTTCTTGTATTAGCACAATTTATATTGTCAGCAACAAGCTGAGTTTTTTTTTTTTTTTCCTTAAATTTTTTTAAATTTTTATTTATTTAAGAAAACAAATTCTGGGTTCCCAAGACAAGAAAACCAACTTGGGTTTTCTCTACGAATTAGCAAAAAAAATTTGGTTGTCAAATATTATGAAACTGTATTGGTTTAAGATCAAAATGACGGTCTTAGCGAGACAATAATGAAAACTAAGAGAAATAAAAGGTTTGTAAATGAAAGAGAGAGGGGGTAGACTTAGACTAAAGGGGATTGCAAGATTGAAACGAAAATGAAGAAGGAAAATAGAAAGGCTAAAGGGAACCTGAAGTGCTTCCAAAGTTAAAAACCTAGAAATTTAAAAACATTACAAAGAGATATACTACCTTACCCAGTAATTTGGAAAACCGTAGAACCTTCTTCCAGGGTTGTCAGATGTCCGCGAAACGACCACAACAGGTTTCTCCGAGCAGAAGCATCGGGCTGGGCCCCTTTTTCTCAAGCTTCCACTCGATGACATCGAGCTTGAATCCATGGAAAGCAGTTGATTTGAAGATGGTTTTCGGCTGTGTGGTGAGCGAGGAGCAATTGATTTGAAAGTGTTTTTGAGTTCGTGATTGGTGAGGGACTTCAATCCGTGTGGTGACTGATGAGCGAGGAGCTGAGGAAATTTGGGGGTTAGGGATTTCTATTTGGGTGATTTGGGGTTTTGTTTGGGTTAGGGACTGTCACGTGAGTGGCACGTGACTACTAAGGGCGGGAGTAACTAACAGTGGCAAGTCAGGTTACTGTAGACATTATTTTATTATTGATTATCAATACCGTTTGCCACATCAGCAATATCCGTTTATGATGTAATGGCAGGGACCAAAATGGAACCGTTTTTCAGGAGATGGACTAAAAGCGGTAAAAAAAAAACTTAGGGACTAAAACGAGAATCGACTGAAAATGTAGGGACCAAAATGTGTTTTTCGCCTTTATAAAAACTATATAGTAAAATTTGTATAACTTATAACACTCTTTTTATTTTTATTTTTATTTCTTTTATAATGTTTACAAGAGCGAGCACATTAAATTTGATTTAACTCGACCGTTGAGACAATGCCCTCTTTTGTTTTGCATCTATATATATCTAAAAGTTGAAGCGTAGAATTTATTGTTGCTATGCTCCTGTTGAGTGACATCAACGGCCACATCATCGATCCCACTAACTTTATTTTTTTCTTTTTCTTTTCCTTCCTTTTGCAAATTAACATTTTCCCCATCACATAAAAAAAAAGAAAAAAAGAAAACTCCATCTCTTAATTAACATTTCCTAACTTTTCAACTTTCCATTTATTATTTCATCAAGCCCAATTTGATAATAATTCAAATTTCCTTCAGCTTTATGACTCTCTCTCTCCCTAATCAAGCAGTTATGAAAATTGTTCAATTGCCACTCTATTAGAATTCAAAAAAAAAAAAAAAAAACTTACTGATTTTTTGTCTATATATATATTTGCAATTGCTTTACCTCACTCTTGCAAATTTGGAAAGTCCCTCTAAAGTGAAGGGTTTTTTATTTTTATTTTTTTTTCTCGTTCTCCCCCATGTTCTTCAAGTTTTCTGAATTTATTTTGTTAGTGATGTACCATCTGAGATCTCAGGTGCCAACAACATTGGTTCCCATAAACCAACCAAAAAAATCACAAGGCCATGGTGAAGGATACATTAAAAGAATCGCAATGGGGTCTTACTACTATAGTTTATGTGGTCATTAATCATGGATGAATTTTTTTTCTTCCATTGATGTTATACCTCTTATGTGAATTTGTGTGATGCATTCTCCATTATGGATAAATGATTCTCTTTGTATATGCATAGTATAAATCAGTTCTATTGTACGTAAATATTAGTTGTGACATGAATGTAGATGCATAACTTAGTACAAGATATGTTACTTTTCTTTTTTTGTATTGTAACAAATTTAGATATTATGATGGGATGCCTTTGTTGTAAAACTTTTTGCCAAAATTGTAGAATTTGATGTCAATGGAAAGAAAATGAAATCAAAGGACATGTATAAAACTATATAAGGTAGCAATAGACAACCAAAAAAAAAGACTAGGGTGAAAGATTATCCAAGTTTGGACAAAGTTTCAAAATCCATGAAGACCAATTGGATGTGAGAAATTCATGCTTGGCTATATGAAGAAATTGAATTTGGATAAAATATGAAGAAGACCAATTGAATTGAATTGAGTTTTCTATCATAAATCCTCTCTCTCCCTCTTATTGTTCTTATTTAATTTTTGTTTGAGCTAATACTTAGTTCAAAAGTCCTTTCTCTCCTTCTTCTTGTTTTGATTTAATTTTTGTTTAAGCTAATACTTAGTTAAAAAGTTTAGTTCTATTCTAGATATTCATGAGGAGAAAATTCTAAAACGAAAATAAAGTTGTTAAAGAAAATAGCATAATCCAAAATCTAAAACTAAAAACTCAAATTAGGAAAACATAATGCACTACAACATAATTTAAAGGAATATGAACCACCTAAAAAATGGATAAATATCAATCAAATACACCCAAAAATAATAGAATGATATACTTGTATTTGTAGAGATATTGAGATGAAAAATAATTTTAGAAATTATTTAACTTTTGTAAAGTGCTACATCTACAACGTTTTCACAATAAGTCATAGTTGGTAAGTTGTTGTTGGTTCTAATTTAAACCTATCACTAAAATTACTTTGTTACCAACCAATAACAATCAATAACAACTTATTACGTATGATTTGTTGTGAAAGTGTTGTGAAATTATTGTCGACATAACATTTCACTTAATTTTTGGTAAAGCAAATTATTTTCAACAAATTTAGGAGAAAAAATTATATTCATATCAAAATTACAAAGTAATTATTTATTCCCACGCATTGCGTGGGTTTACGACTAGTATTAATTAAAAGAGAAAAAGAGAAGTCCAACTCAGTGTTGAGACAATGTTCTCTTTTGTAGTACAAATTAATTAAAAGAGAAAAAGAAAAGTCCATGAAGTGATTTATGATGAGAGACAAGATGATATCATAATGTGATCCCTACATGTTTTTTCACTTTTCGAACAATTTGTTTTCAGTTGAAAGTGAACTTGAAAAGAGAAGGACTAGGAGTGAATTTATGAGTCAAGACAAGGCAATATTGATGATACATTTTACATGCTTTTATTTTTATTATTTTTATTTTTTTAAAACAAAGAATAATACAATGAATTAATTAAGCATGTAATATTTATCCAAAAATAGAGAAGAATCATGGATTACTACTGAATTTGATAACTCCATTTATCACGTAATGAACTAAGGTCATTATTATGTGCTGAATCAAATGGAGAAATGAGACTCTTTTTGTAGTGTAATGTAATGTGACAAGTAAAGATGAGACATTTGGTTGTGACCGATTCAGATCTCATGAAATATTTAGGGTATTGCATAGGATGCAATAGTATCCAATGACTAATAAAAAATAAAACATAAAACATAAATAGTTGAAAAAATTTCTGTAATTGGATGAGATTTTTTTAAAAAAACTTTTTACCATTTATTCTATAACTTTTTATTGTTTGTTTTGTTTTTTGACTTCTTGGATCCAATCCAATGGTTACTTGCTATTTTTTTTATCTTGTCTAACTTTTTGTTGACCATTAGATGTTATTGCACCTTTTGCAATGCCTATTATATTGTAAATGATTCAAATCTAGCTGCTACATTATTCATAATAAAAATAGAGACACATCAATAATTAATTAAAAAGAGATAATTAAATTTATTTGCAGAGTTAATTACAAAGGCATTAGAAGGACTAATGGACTATAGTACATGCCTTCACATCTAAATTTGACAACAAAGAGTCTTCTAATGGGGTTTCAAAAGGAGAAATAAAGCTTTTCAATTGACAACAATTATGTTTGCATCCGTGCATTGGTTGGCTTTTCTAAGAGTAAGATAATGTTAAGTTTAAGTAAATTTTTTAAAAGAAAAATTTGTTGAAATTTCATTTTGTTGGAATGAAGGATAACAACTGTCAAAATGAGAAAACTTACTCTTGCTTCTAAAATTTGGCTTGAACTAAATCTTTACTCTTAGTCTTAGGGTATTTTTTTTTGGGGGGGGGGGGGGGGTGGAATAAAAATTAAAAGAGTTAGGGAACTAACCATGACAGTGAGAATCAATGTTAAGAGGTCTCAAGCTCAATGGTTTGAGTTCAATAAGGTGGATCAAGCCATAACCTAACATGTTCATCAAAGCAACAATGGTCTTAGATGATAAAAGGCAATAATTCTCAATTTAAAATTAATATTGTGTTTGTCAAGAGTCAACAATTGTGTAACTAAATTGGCACATTATGTTATTTTTAATGGATAATTTCATAAATCTCCCTTTCCCTATTATAGCTATCAAATTATCAAAAACATTAACATAGAGTCTTTCTTGTGAAAGTTGAAATTCAAGACTTATCTCTCATATAAAAATCCTAAGAAACACATAATAGGACTGCACTTTGGATCATGTTAATTTGCCCAAAATTTTAGTGGCATTGAGTCCAACTCATCTAAACCCATGAAAACGAAGCAACAAAGGGTCCCTATAGGCTCGCACTAGTTCCATTGAAAATGGCCTATACAAAATGGTGAAAAAAGCATTGAGATGGGCCTTAACAGGACTTAATCACAGAATAAGAAAATTGAGAATATTATTCAAGCTACTATCTTCTAGCCTAGGCTTGTCTAGATATTATTTCACTCATTTTTAAAATATAATTGTAGCATGTTAAATTATTAGCTATTAATAATTAACCTAGAAAAGCTTGCAAACTAGTGTGGCAATAAATGTGATTAGTATCACATCAACACCATAATAAATATATGAATAAATTCTATTTTTTTTGATAAATTATATATATTTTTAATGTTTTAAAAGATAACACATCAATTTATAAGAACTATACAATAAAATTTGTATAACTATAATACACTCTCTCTCTTTTATTTTTTATTTATTTTTTATACAAAACCAAGCACATAAATTTGATTTAACTAAACGTTGAGACAATGCCCACTTTTGGAGAAATTATTGTGTACTTCCGGAGTATCATAAATGGTACTCTCCTTTCTTACATGAATGAGTGGTCCCATTAATTAAATTCATGGTGAGACCCATCATTCATGTAAGAGGAGGGACTGCGCATTTATGATACTCCGGGGGTACCTAATAAATTTCCCCACTTTTGTATTGCATAATAATTGAAAGAGAAAAAGAGTCTAGTCCAACTCAATGTTGAGATAATGTTCTCTCTTGTAGTACAAAATTAATTAAAAGAGAAATAAAAAAGTCCATGAAGGGATTTATTATGAGATAGGTATTATAATATGACTGCTACACGTTTTCTCACTTTTCCAACAATTTTGTTGAAGTTGAAAGTGGAAATGAAAGAGAAGGAGTACAAATGAATTTCTTGGGGGCAAAATGCAAAGACAATTTTGTCTCAACTCAATGTTGAGACAATGTTCTCTCCTGTAGTACAAAATTAATTAAAAGAGAAAAAGAAAAGTCCATGAAGGGATTTATTATGAGACAGGTGTTATAATATGACTGCTACACGTTTTCTCACTTTTCCAACAATTTTGTTGAAGTTGAAAGTGGAAATGAAAGAGAAGGAGTACAAATGAATTTCTTGGGGGCAAAAGGCAAAGACAATTTTGTCTGAACTCAATGTTGAGACAATGTTCTCTCTTGTAGTACAAAATTAATTAAAAGAGAAAAAAAAAAATTCCATGAAGGGATTTATTATGAGACAGGTATTATAATATGACTGCTACACGTTTTCTCACTTTTCCAACAATTTTGTTGAAGTTGAAAGTGGAAATGAAAGAGAAGGAGTACAAATGAATATCTTGGGGGCAAAGGCAAAGAAAATTTTGTCTCAACTCAATGTTGAGACAATGTTCTCTCTTGTAGTACAAAATTAATTAAAAGAGAAAAAGAAAAGTCCATAAAGGGATTTATTATGAGATAGGTATTATAATATGACCGCTACACGTTTTCTCACTTTTCCAACAATTTTGTTGAAGTTGAAAGTGGAAATGAAAGAGAAGGAGTACAAATGAATTTCTTGGGGGCAAAGGCAAAGACTCTCAAGACAATTTTTATGTGACATTTTTACATTTTTTTATTTGATTTTTTAACAAAGAATAACACAGTGAATTAGCTAAAAAGTAGAGAAGCAGCACGGAGTAGTATTGAGTTCAAATATATAATTCCATAATAATGAATTGATGTATTTCTTCTTCCTCTTTTTTTTTTTTGGGTAAACTTGAATTGAGGTTGCCACTTCACTTCACTTCACTATTAAGTCTTTCCTCCAATTTTGGTGTAATTGCGAGTAAAAGACACGTCCAATAATTACAAGTTAAAACTTACAAAAAGCTTTGTGTAATTGTGCGTAACAGGCGGTGTGTAAATTGTAGTAATAGATATTGCTCTTAATTTTATGCATGCCCTAGTCCAAGTCATCTTTAGTCATCGCCCATGTCTTTGTGCCAGAGCTTCCTGCCAATATCGTTTGTCACTAATTCCCATTTCACACTAATTAAAGAAGCAAATTCAAAGTCGTCTATCAAATAACAACACTTTCTCCAGCCGACAATTATAGCACCACCAGAATGAACTCCCAGCTGTTTTCTCGGTCTACTTTTCTTGTTTCTTTATTTTTCACAACCTTGATTTTCATGGAGTTTCCTGCGTCAACTTTATGCGCCTCTGATTGGTACTCAAACTGTAGTAACAATATGTTCAGCTGTGGAGAGATCACAAACGTGGGTGATCCATTCTGGGGAGCTGCTCGACCTGAAGCTTGTGGCAATCCTCAGTTAAAGCTCACCTGTGAGAAAAATGACACGACCATAGAGATTTTAGACGTCTGGTACCGAGTTTTGGAAATGAATAACAGAACCAAAACACTCACTATTGTGAGAGAAGACTATGTAAATGGAATTTGTTCACCCAACTTCGTGAATAGCAGCATACTTGAATCTAAAGTTCTCGACAACACCACTTTGTTGCAAAACCTTACCTTAGTCTATGGTTGTCAAGAAGCAGATGAACTTCCCGGGAAGGATTACCAAAGGTTCACTTGTCCAAAATATGGGCTTGGGTATTTAGTATTGGCAGACGAAGGCCTTAACCCGTGTACTCATAGTGTGCGTCTTCTGATTCCTTCAGATTCTATTACTGATGTTAACAATTTATCGCAAGTGGAACAAACCATCAAAGCAGGCTATGATGTGAAATGGAATGACAGTGAAGCCTGTAGTGCCTGCACTAGGTCTAATGGAGTTTGTGGTTTTGACCGCACTTCCAATGGACCTACTTGCTACTGCCCAAATCAATCTTATGGATCCAAAACATGTCGTTCCTCTCCACCACCACCTCCTCGGGTCTTGCCAATGCCCTCCCTGGCTGCCCAGGCCCCAGTAATAACAGAATCAGTGAATGTGTCTATGAATGCGTCTAGAGCAGGTACGGTTATAAATTTTCTAGCCTCACAACCTCAATTCAGAAGTATTTGAAAAGTAGTTGGGGAGAAAATTTAAGGACATAATAAAATCATTGCTTTGTGTTGAACATGTTGAGTTTAGTTACTAGTTTTGTGGTTAATGTGTCATATCCTTGATGATAATTGACCATTATGATCATCAACTTGACTGTTCTTGATGCACTTCCTTCTACTATGACAGTGCCTCTCCCAGCTGCCCAGCCCTCACAATCACCATTAGAGAATGCGTCTACACCAGGTACGGTTATAAATTTTCTAGCCCCACTACCTCAATTTAGGAGTATTTGACAAGTAGTTGGGGAGAAAATTTAAGGACATAATAAAATCATTGCTCTATGTTGAACATTTTGAATTTAGTTACTAGTTCTGTGGTTCTAATTTGCCACACATGTTCGAATGTGTCATATCCTTGATGATAATTGACCATTATAGTCATCAACTTGACTGTTCTTGATGCACTTCTTTCTACTATGACAGTGCCTCCCCCGGCTGCTCGGCCCTCACAATTACCATTAGAGAATCCGTCTACACCAGGTACGATTATAAATTTTCTAGCCCCACTACCTCAATTCAGGAGTATTTGACTAGTAGTTGGGGAGAAAATTTAAGGACATAATAAAATCATTGCTTTGTGTTGAATATTTTGAGTTTAGTAACTAGTTCTGTGGTTCTAATTTGCTTCACACGTTCGAATGTGTCATATCCTTGATGATAATTGACCATTATAGTCATCAACTTGACTGTTCTTGATGCACTTCCTTCTACTATGACAGTGCCTCCCCTGGTTGCCCAGCCCCCACAATCACCATCAGAGAATCCGTCTACACCAGGTACGGTTATAAATTTTCTAGCCCCACTACCTCAATTCAAGAGTATTTGACTAGAAGTTGGGGAGAAAATCTAAGGACGTAATAAAATCATTGCTTTGTGTTGAACATGTTGAGTTTAGTTACTAGTTCTGTGGTTCTAATTTGCTTCACATGTTCGAATGTGTCATATCCTTAATGATAATCGACCATTATAGTTATCAACTTGACTGTTCTTGATGCACTTCCTGCTACTATGACATGCTACGGTTCTTGCTTGTGCACCATTTTTGTTTATGGTCAAGCTATCCGTGCTTTTCATGATATTCATATTCTCATGATATGCTTGATCAATATTGTTACTTTTACTATCTATACCAGTTGCATTTAATATATTTGTTCATGTTCAGGAAATACAAGTAAATTGTTCTAGTCCCAGAATTATGTCTCTAGAATAGGTGTAAGTCTTGGTTGCTTTGTGATTTCATAGACTTGCAAAGATACTCAAGTCAATATTAGGGTGTTTTGTCATAGAGTTGCTACGGGTGGGAGATTGTTAGGAAATCTAGAGTTTGACATATCCCATGACAAAAAGTTTGCAATGTTCGGTTATTTTCTTAGTATTCATAATGTTGAGTTAGCAGAAGTTTTGACACTAGATTGTTGAACAAAATACTGAACAAAAAGCTTTTATTAAAAACTTAACTCTTTGAATTACAGCATGTATGACATAATTCCAATACTCAATAACACCACACGGCAAAGCTACTCTAGCGCACTTAGCTTTTACAAGACACACACCAACTCTCTAGACACCTATGTACTGACACTACACAATAGCTCTTACTTATTTCTCTACTTCACACTACTCACTTGGCCTATGACACACTTCACTTGTCCTATGACACACTTCACTTGTCTCTCATTAGTCTCACACACTCTACTTCACATTAATTCCACCACATCTATTTATACTAGGTGTATGTTGGTTAGGAAACTAACTTGAAGCTTCTAGCATCTTCCTTTTTATTGGCAGTAAATGAATGCCATTCTCCAACCTTCTAAACTATTCTATAAACATGTGGCTAAAATTCACTAGTGTAAGGAAGTTTCTAGAGAAAATATAAGAACTATCTTGAAGAGAATTCCGGAAAGAGAGCAAGAGAGAAATTTCTGGAATTAGAGAGAAATTTCTAGAAAGAGACAGATTGTGTGAGAAGTTCTAGAAGTTTCTAGAGAATTCCGAAGAGAAGCAAATTGAGAGAAGCTCTAGAAATTTCTAGAGACAAGAGAGTTAGTGTTGATTTCTAACACACAAAGGGTGTCAAATGGGTTTAACAATGAGGCTCATTGTTCACTGTGAAAGATTGAAGAGCTTGCTCGATAGAAAATCAAATCTCATTAAAAAAAATTGAAAATTATACAAATTTTTTTGTATTCCCTCGCTTGACACTAGCTTGAGCGAAAACTTATTAAAATGTTACAAACTTACTTTGCACAACTTTAACCCTACTTTCTGAAAGGAGAATGGCTATCAAATAGTTAAGAGAAAATATGATTGTCTTCCTAACCTCTCCATTGAATATCCTTGAGAGATCCTTAACCAAAATACCTTGATCACCCACCTATGTTTGTGTAGGAATTTTCTCTGAAAACACATAGGTGTCCTTAGTTGCGCAAACTAACAAGAATCTCTTGGAGTGCCTAGTGGGTTAATCTACAAACGGTGATCGATTGCGAAGTGGATTACATAGAAGGAAAAATGTAGGAGTATGCAGTTACTAGCAATAGCAGGGAGCTCAAGTACAATAGCCTATAAACATGCATGTACTGAGACAGCCTTTTATGGTAGTGGATTTTCTTTTTGAGTCTGCTCTCAAAAGTGTTCTCATTGTTAAAGGATGAAGCTCAAAGATGAAGCAAATAGAGAGCAAGAACCAGAGACAGAGCAAAGCTACAAGTCGTAGTGTATATGTATTGATAAAACTACAGGTCCTTTAATATAAAGATAGTACAATTAGTTAGTTTTTAGTGGACATGTGTTAGCCCTGTATTGGTGTATTTCTTACTTACTTAGTTTGTTAAGTCTTCCCGCCACTATTTTTTCTGTATATAAGAAACAGAGAACTTGATAAATTTATTCAATATAGAATCATTCACATACAGTTTTCTCTCTCTCATGGTTCCCTTAGATTCCACCATTGTTGAAGGTGTATGTGCTTGAATTCTAACATTCATCTTGGTAGGTATATCTACAAGGGTTTTCACTTCATGAACCAATATTGCTCTCTCTATGCGGTTGTGTTAATTGTACTTTTTAACTATGTTTATGCATCTTCAACTTGTGCTTTATTTGTGATTTGAATCTTGTGTTGATTAAGTACTTTAACTACTTGTGCCTAGTCCATTCTACATTTAATCTTGTCCTTCATGGTCGCACTTTAGTTCTCATTTTCATATTCCAAACTCAAGGTGATTTTAAGTTTTCACTTTGAGGTAGAGGAGGATGTTAGATATATCAATACAAGGGGAGGATATTGGAGATATCAATGTTCTTTGTAGTGTAAGCAAAGTAATATTAAGCCTACTTGTCGAGTAAGTAAAATAATCCAATGCTAGTCTATGAGTATTTTAGATTTAGTGTCTCTATATATACCTTTTATGAGCTTACTGTTAACACACAAGTTTAAAATAGTATAAATATAGCTGCTTAAGGGCTTTTCACTATGGATGTAGACGACTAGACCAAACTACATTAGTTTTTTATGTGTTATTTTACACTCTCTCTTAACCCCAACATAAATTTTAATACTAACATTCACTTCATAAAAAGAAGTCTAACTTAATTTTCTTATGTTCCTGATGCAGGTTCAAAGCGCAATTTGATTGTTAAAGTTTTTATAGGTATTTTGAACATTTGTCAAAAAGTATTTCTTACTAAGTTCGCTATCTGGCCCTTGTACAAAATAGGAAGTAATTACCTCTGATATGAAGGATGAACATATACTTATTAATACTAATATACATGTTTTCTCTTCTTCTTCTTCTTTTTTTTTCACTTTTTTTCGTGGTTGCCCTGATAAATATTATTATTAGTGACTTAAACCATTCTTTGGATACAGGCATTTCCGCAGTTGTGGCTGGGATTATATTAATCTCAATTGTAGCTTTCCACAACTTTAAGAGAGAATGCTTATCATGCGGGCAATGGTCTTATGGAAGAAAGACCAGAAATGAGCAAAAAGTCGAGGCATTTATAAGGAATTATGGATCTCTTGCCCCAAAGCAATATAGTTATTCGTTCGTGAAGAAAGTGACAAACTCATTCAAACATAAAATAGGCCAAGGAGGATATGGTGTTGTGTATAAGGGAATGCTACTTGATGGTCGTCTAGTGGCAGTGAAAGTACTAAGTGAGTCCAAGGGTAATGGAGAAGAATTTATTAATGAGATTGCTAGCATTAGTAGAACTTCTCACGTTAATGTAGTCACTCTTCTGGGTTTCTGTTATGAGAAGAAAAAAAGAGCATTGATTTATGAATATATGTCCAACGGATCATTGGATAAGTTCATATTTACTCAAGGATTGTCAAGTGAAAACGGTCCATTGAAATGGAAAACACGCAATGAAATTGTAATAGGCATTGCTCGAGGATTAGAATACTTACATCGTGGCTGTAACACAAAGATTCTGCATTTTGACATAAAACCTCACAACATTCTCTTAGATGATAATTTATGTCCCAAAATCTCTGATTTTGGCCTTGCGAAACTGTGTGAAAGGAAAGATAGTGTTGTATCAACAATAAATGCTAGAGGGACTGTTGGATATATTGCTCCTGAAGTGCAGTATAGAAACATTGGCAGAGTATCTCACAAGTCTGATGTGTATAGCTATGGAATGATGGTTCTTGAAATAGTAGCAGGAAGAAAGAATATCGATGCTGGAGTGTCTCACATCAGTGAAATATATTTTCCACATTATATTTATAAGCATCTTGAAGGAGGTAAGGATTTAAGATTGGATGGGATTACAAATGAAGAGGAAGAAGAAATTGCAAGGAAGATGATTTTAATAAGTTTGTGGTGCATTCAGACCATTCCATCAAACCGACCATCAATGACTAAGGTAGTAGAAATGCTAGAAGGTAGCCTTCAGTCCTTGCCAATGCCACCCAATCCCTCCTTGTCTTCTCCTACTAGATCACCTTAACATCCCACTAGAAAACGATCATCACAATTATTGCAATATAGTCTGAGCAGCTGTTATCTACCAAAGTTGAATTAATTGAAACTCCAGAATTCACAATGGAAAGATTTGATCTAAATCTGGTATGGCGCAAATGTGCAATTCATTGTGCATGATGTTAGATATTAGCTCTCTTGGTAACATTAAAAAATTTATTTTTAAAGCTAATATGTAGCTTTGTGAAAACTCCTTTTTCTGATTTTAATACATGTTAGGCTAATGTTAATTCTTGGTAGATTGCAGCTTAATGTTTGGGATTTGTAATATTGTTGTAATTTGGTATGTTGAATAAAAGTTGCTTCATCCCCAAAAAAACTATACTGTAGAAATAGCACTATTTTGTTTGGCCATACAACAAAATACTACTACAAAGCTATTGCTTCCTAGACTTTTCAAATCTAAAAGACCTTGTTTCACAACATTTATAAATTGTTGAACAAGTTATTGAGATTATAAGAACATAGATTTTACATCTCATTCTTACCAATTTCAGACTCTTGTTGCAAAGCTCTAAATGATAATGTCTTAGTTACATCCGAATATTTATAGCAAAGATTTCAAAAGTTTCAAGTAACAAAGCCTAAAAGTATGTATAATAACCATGCCCTGCCTAAAAAGCTGTTGATACCAATTTGATCAAATTGTTTTTGTCCTCAATTAGTTGCTCCAGTCATGGAAGAATAAATTTTGTTACTACTTTGACAATTTGTCTATACAAGATTTTATTTTATGGGGTAATGTAAAGCCTAATTGAATTAAAAGTCATGTGATTTTAAAGGTCTAATTATGTGTCCTAATGTTAAAACAATTTTTAATTTAAATTTTTATTATAAAAGTTTTAGTTAATTTTATATTTATGGTCAAAATTGTAATTTTACAATCCCCTATAAATTAAAGGTATTTTAGTAATTTAGTTAATTCTAGAATTTTTAAAAGGATGTGAATGGTATTTGGAGTGAGGAATGCTAGATGTTTTGAGGGATGTGAATGGTCTTTGCTAGAGATTAAGAGTCTTTTGGTAAGCCCATTTGAAGACTTTTTTGTGTGATTTAAATGTTAAAAACTGTGGACTCCACTTTGGTTAGATCACTTTAAAACCTCACTTTTGATTATTATATATAACATTTTTCACATCAATGAAGTAACAAGTTATTGATTTTCATATTGTAGACATGCCAACAATGGAAGGGTGTAGCTTTTGATAAAGTGTACCTATTTAGAGTATTTGGCTTCAGTCTGAGGGCAAGTATGCTTTGGATGAAAGTTTCCAAGTTGATGTCTTCCTTCAACATTCAGTACTTGTTTACGTGAAAATGAAGAAAATAATACATAAATTCTTAAATCGCCATCCCCATGTTTGTCAAGTTTTGCAGGAATCGCTTCTCAAGGGGGCAATTGGGATGAGTTGGGAACTGAGATTTTCAGTGCAAATTTAAGAATTGAATTCTTTAATTAAAGTTTTGGCAATGTGGTGGATGGCAAAAAGGAAAGTGGTGATTCCATGTTGTGGATCTTTTTGTATTGTTGCATATTCAGTATAAATGATTTATTACAAGCATATATTTCTTTACGTGTGCTGTCCATGACAAAAATAATGAGAATTAGTTCACATCACCTCCTCTGAACTAAGCACAAGGCACAACTTCCTCTACTTTCTTTTTGTCAAAATGTGTTTCAACCAAACAACTGGGATTGATGCTTTCTAATTCTGAGTCTACAAACTGTAATTAAGTGGAAATCAATTTTATCTAGGAGGGTTTTTTTTTTTTGGTTGAATCTAGGAAACTCTAAAACAAGCTCTTTCAAGAATTTTGCTGACATATATATATATATATATATGCATATTGGGAAAGACTTCTGCAATAGCAGAAATTTCATTAGAAATGAAAACAAGAAATTGAAGAACATACATTAAAAAAAAGTTACAAAAATCAAACCACTCAAACATCGTTAAGAAAAGCATCATAGGATCTGTCACAGGCCTCATCAGCCAATTTCATAAAGAATTCTGAAGTATAAAAGGACTAATAATATTGAAGGAGATTGAAGAAGCCTCTCATCATCATCATCAGTATTATGAAGTGATCCTTTCTAGCTGCAGCTACAGCAAGGTGAGGCACATTTTTCAGCATTGTTCTATAATCAAATTAGATACGGTGTTACAACACTTGTTTTCCTCTTTCTATTAGGTTTCATTGCACACCTCCCCCAGTGATGAGAGCACGGCCTTCTGTAATGAACCAAAAATAACAAGCCTTAATATAAATGTCTTTAGCTTAAACATTTTTTAATCATTTAAATTTTAGACCGAATTTCTTTAGGAGTAGCTTCGTAGACTTCCGTGTATTTGAGGTTTCTCCTCATATCAAACACATAATGTGGAGCCCAGAATTAGATATGACTCTAGAAGATTGCCTAATAAACTCTAGTTATACAACAACAACAACAAAAACACATAACATTCCTGCAGTTGTAGTTTATCGATTCAAACTTCGTGCCACAATGGCAATAAGAGTTGAACATTTTGATTGATTTGTCTTGCTATATGGCATATACATGCAGAATGCACAAATAGTAGTGCTGGATGCAATGGAAACATTAACTCTCCATCGTAAATTATTAAATAAAATTTTTAAATCACATGTTCAGAATTTTTTCATAGAAATATAAGGGGTAGTAAGAAACTTAGTAGGCTCTGAAGCAGTTACCTTGCAAACTTCCTTATTGAATGCTCCAGTACCTTTTATGCCCATTGCAGTGGATCATTCTCCAAAGCTCTAACCTTAATGAGAAGCTTTCTAACATGTTCCAGTGCTTGTGCCCACTAAAGACTTACCATTATTCACCTTATCTGTTTTGCAACCACCAGTTGCATCAGATTGGTTGTGTCCCAAGTTCAACAATTAGAAACTTTTTTGATACACCGCACTGAACCAAAGATTTGCTTTGGAGCCTCTGCACACAATTGAGAATCACAGAAATTAGAGCACCACTATCAGATAAACTTCTTAGACTATATAAAGTATATTTAATATCATGAAGCAGAGACCAAACCCAGATTTTACCAAAATGAAAGACATACAGAGATTGTGTATATTAATAACAGTAAAAAAGAATGGAAGAAGAATTTATAAATTTGCCATCAGGAAAAAGAAATAGAGAGAAAAAAAAGGGGAAACAAACCAAATAAATAATTAACTAATTTGTGTGGCCTTCAAGCACCTTTAGTCATCCAAGTTCAAACAAATCAAAGCTAATCATTCATTTTTAAATTTACAATTCCAATTCAACAGCTAATAATTTTATGGTTAGATTTGACCCAACTGCACAATAGATCTATAAAGCAGATTGCTTATCCACGATCTTAATCACAAATCACAGAATGAGATATTCCTTTGATGAGATTGCAGAAAATTATTAGGGGAAAGAAGCATCAAAAGTTTATTGAATCAAATATTCTAAAAATTAATAAATAAAACATTTATGCAAATAAGTTGCAGAACAAAAGGCCATCCTTATCATATGATTTGCTTCTGTTCCATCCACTCTCTCATTAAAGCCACTAAGTAATACATCATCGCCTCGCAGACACTACAAAACTTTGCAACTCTCAAGGCCAATGATCTCTGCAGAGTTATGGTAACCATGCATGAATGAAAACCTTAAAATGTGCACCTCTAAGCAAGTTCCTGCCTTGTAAGTTCATCAATATAGGAGCATGTCAAGCATGGTTTTCTAAACATAAATCAAGATGCTTGTCTTTCTTGAAGTTTCTTAAATGATAAAGGTTCCTCCAGGCCCGTAACTTCAAGAAATGTCATGATGACTCCCAAGATGAACAAGTAGAACAGAATAAGTTGAGTATATGACACAAAAATTCCTTTACTTTTCTTCTCCATGTTAACAATAGCATCAACCCATATCAACAGTTGAATCTGTAGGAAGCTTTAAGCTAACTGGCTAGCCAGTAGGACAGCAATAATTCATGACAGATTTTTCAACTACCTTCCTTTATCTTCTTACAAGTTACAACCTTTGAGCAAACCATCTGAATCTTTCTCACTTTGTATGCAAGTGTTCCCTTTGACCAGAAGAAAACCACTTCCAAGTTCCAACGATCCATGATTTTGAAATGTCACATCTATTATTTAAGAAGTTATATTCTGAACACAAATTATGCATCTTGTCCAAATTTGTCTTGGTCCAACCACTTTACAAGTATTTAGATTTAAGAATTCATTAATATTATCTATAGCAGAGAAGTTGTCAACTGTACAAAGATAAGTTAGTCTAATACTAAAAGTAAATGAAGTTTCCCAACACCATTATCCTCTAATGTAGCATGTATGGTTCTTGAATTACCTTCAGCTTGCAAACCTGAGTAACCCCATTCTCAATGCCTAATGGGAACTTCTCAAACTTTCTTAGCAGCTTTCAAAATTTTTGGCTCCATTCTGGAATAAATATACTCTAGTCTCCTGCATAAATTTAATCTCTGCACACGAAAGCTAACCTATCACTTGTGTCCCCAGGTTACATGGAGTAGCAGTCCAACACCAACCCAAGATGACACGTAACATCAAACACTAAACCACTTCTGAAATTTCAATTTGTTGGAATGAAGGATAACAACCATCAAAATGAGAAAACTTACTCTTGCTTCTAAAATTTGGCTTGAACTAAATCTTTACTCTTAGTCTTAGGGGTTTTTTTTTTTTTTTTTTTTTTTGGGGGGGGGGGGGGGGAATAAAAATTAAAAGAGTTAGGGAACTAACCATGGTTATCTTACTTCCATAGTGAGAATCAATGTTAAGAGTTCTCAAGCTCAATGGTTTGAGATCAATAAGGTGGATAAAGCCATAACCTAACACTCACAGGTTCATCAAAGCAACAATGGTCTTAGATGATAAAAGGCAATAAGTCTTAAGTTAAAATTAATATTGTGTTTGTCAAGAGACAACAATCGTGTAACTAAATTGTCACATTATGTTATTTTTAACGGATAATTTCATATTTAAAATCTCCATTTCCCAATTATAGCTATCAAATTATCAAAAACATTAACATAGAGTCTTTCTTGTGAAAGTTGAAATTCAAGACTTATCTCTCATATAAAAATCATAAGAAACACATAATAGGACTGCACTTTGGATCATGTGAATTTGCCCAAAATTTTAGTGGCATTGAGTCCAACCAATCTAAACCCATGAAAACGAAGCAACAAAGGGTCCCTATAGGCTCGCACTAGTTCCATTGAAAATGGCCTATACAAAATGGTGAAAAAAGCATTGAGATGGGCCTTAACAGAACTTAATCACAGAATAAGAAAATTGAGAATACTATTCAAGCTACTATCTTCTAGCCTAGGCTTGTCTAGATATTATTTCACTCTTTTTTAAAATATAATTGTAGCATGTTAAATTATTAGCTATTAATAATTAACCGATAAAAGCTTGCAAACTCATGTGACAATTAACGTGATTAGTATCACATCAACACCATAATAAATATATAAATAAATTGTATTTTTTTGATAAATTATATATTTTTTAATGTTTTAAAAGATAACACGTCAATTTATAAGAACTATACAATAAAATTTGTATAACTGTCATAGAGCTTAAAACTTTGGCTATATTGAAGGCTTTACAGTTTGATGTTGATCTGAGTTTGGAAGATGTCACCCCAGAGGGAGTTTTAGAGATTGTAATGAACACTTTGAATGCAGATTCGCAGTCTTTGGAATCCTTTGGTTTACTTAGTCGTGATGTTAAATGTTTTGCAAGTTTATTTCATTGTATTTGGTTTTCACATGTTCGTAGAGAAGGATTGTTGTATTCTCACATTAAGAGAAACGATAATGGAGTTACTCATAGTCTGGCAAAAAATGCATTTTGCATACCAGATTTTCAAGTATGGTTGGAAGATATCCTATCTCATATTGGTTCGATTTTACAATTGGATGTAGTTGAATTTTATTAATAAAATCCATCAGTTTCTTTCTCAAAAAAAAAAAAAAAAAAAAAAAAAAAAAAACTAAACGTTGAGACAATGCCCACTTTTGAAGAAATTATTGTGTACTTTCGGAGTACTATAAATGCGTATTCCCTTTTCTCACATGAATGGTGGACCCCACTATTTAAATTCATGGTGGGACTCATTATTCATATGAGAAAAGAGATTATGCATTTATGATACTTCGAGAGTACCTAATAATTTTTCTCATTTTGTATTGCATAATAATTGAAAGAGAAAAAGAGTCTAGTCCAACTCAATGTTGAGACAATGTTCTCTCTTGGAGTACAAAATTAATTAAAAGAGAAAAAGAAAAGTCCATGAAGGGATTTATTATGAGACAGGTATTATAATATGACCGCTTGCTACATGTTTTGTCATTTTTCCAACAATTTTGTTGAAGTTGAAAGTGGAAATGAAAGTGAAGGAGTACAAATGAATTTATTGGGGGCAAAGGCAAAGGCAAAGACAAGCCAAGACAAATTTTATGTGACATTTTTACATTCTTTTGTTTGATTTTTTAACAGAGAATAACACAGGGAATTAGCTAAAAAGTAGAGAAGCAGCACGGAGTTCTATTGAATTCAAATATATAATTCCATAATAATGAATTGAGGTATTTCTTCTTCCTTTTTTTTTTTTTTTTTGTGGTAAACATGAATTGAGATTGCCACTTCACTTCACGTCACAATTAAGTCTTTCCTCCAATTTTGGCGTAATTGCGAGTAAAAGACGCGTCCAATAATTACAAGTTAAAACATACAACAAGCTTTGTGTAATTGTGCGTAACAGGCGGTGTGTAAATTGTAGTGATAGATATTGCTCTTAATTTTATGCATGACCAAGTGCGTAACAGGCGCATTAAGTCATCTTTGAGTCATCGCCCATGTCTTTGTGCCAGAGCTTCCCGCCAATATCCTTTGTCACTCATTCCCATTTCACACTAATTAAAGAAGCAAATTCAAAGTCATCTATCAAATAATAACACTTTCTCCGGCCAACAATTACAGCACCACCAGAATGAACTCCCAACTGTTTTCTCGGTCTACTTTTCTTGTTTCTTTATTTTTCACAACTTTGATTTTCATGGAGTTTCCTGCGTCGACTTTATGCGCCTCTGATTGGTACTCAAATTGTAGTACCACCGATATGTTCAGCTGTGGAGAGATCACAAACGTGGGTTATCCATTCTGGGGAGCTGCTCGACCCGAAGCTTGTGGCAATCCTCAGTTAAAGCTCACCTGTGAGAAAAATGACACCACCATAGAGATTTTAGACGTCTGGTACCGAGTTTTGGAAATGAATACCAGAACCAAAACACTCACTATTGCGAGAGAAGACTATGTAAATGGAATTTGTTCACCCAACTTCGTGAATAGCAGCATACTTGAATCTAAAGTTCTCGACAACACCACTTTGTTGCAAAACCTTACCTTAGTCTATGGTTGTCGAGAAGATGAACTTCCCGGGAAGGATTACCAAAGGTTCACTTGTCCAAAATATGGGCTTGGGTATTTAGTATTGGCAGACGAAGGCCTTAACCCGTGTACTCATAGTGTGCGTCTTCTGATTCCTTCAGATTCTATTACTGATGTTAACAATTTATCGCAAGTGGAACTAACCATCAAAGCAGGCTATGATGTGAAATGGAATGACAGTGAAGCCTGTAGTGCCTGCACTAGGTCTAATGGAGTTTGTGGTTTTAACCGCACTTCCAATGGACCTACTTGCTACTGCCCAAATCAATCTTATGGATCCAAAACATGTCGTTCCTCTCCACCACCACCTCCTCGGGTCTTGCCAATGCCTTCCCTGGCTGCCCAGGCCCCACTAATAACAAAATCAGAGAATGCGTCTACGAATGCGACTTCAACAGGTATGGTTATAAATTTTCTAGCCTCACTACCTCAATTCATGAGTATTTGACAAGTAGTTGGGGAGAAAATTTAAGGACATAATAAAATCATTGCTTTGTGTTGAACATGTTGAGTTTAGTTACTAGTTTTGTGGTTAATGTGACATATCCTTGATGATAATTGACTGTTATGGTCATCAACTTAACTGTTCTTGATGCACTTCCTTCTACAATGACAGTGCCTATCTTGGCTGCCCAGCCCTCACAATCACCATCAGAGAATCAGTCTACACCAGGTACGGTTATAAATTTTCTTGCCCCACTACCTCAATTTAGGAGTATTTGAATAGTAGTTGGGGAGAAAATTTAAGGACATAATAAAATCATTGCTTTGTGTTGAACATGTTGAGTTTAGTTACTAGTTTTGTGGTTAATGTGTCATATCCTTGATGATAATTGACCGTTATGGTCATCAACTTGACTATTCTCGATACACTTCCTTCTACTATGACAGTGCCTATCTTGGCTGACCAGCCCTCACAATCACCATCAGAGAATCCGTCTCCACCAGGTACGGTTATAAATTTTCTAACCCTACTACCTCAATTCAAGAGTATATGACTAGTAGTTGGGGAGAAAATTTAAGGACATAATAAAATCTATGGTTCTAATTTGCTTCACATGTTCGAATGTGTCATATCCTTGATGATAATTGACTATTATGGTCATCAACTTGACTGTTCTTGATGCACTTCCTTCTACTATGACAGTGCCTTCCCCGGTTGCCCAGCCCCCACAATCACCATCAGAGAGTCCGTCTACACCAGGTACGGTTATAAATTTTCTAGCCCCACTACTTCAATTCAGGAGTATTTGACTAGTAGTTGGGGAGAAAATTTAAGGACATAATAAAATCATTGCTTTGTGTTGAACATTTTGAGTTTAGTTACTAGTTCTGTGGTTCTAATTTGCATCACATGTTTGAATGTGTCATATCCTTGATGATAATTGACCATTATAGTCATCAACTTGACTGTTCTTGATGGACTTCCTTCTACTATGACAGTGCCTTCCCCGGTTGCCCAGCCCCCACAATCACCATCAGAGAGTCCGTCTACACTAGGTACGGTTATAAATTTTCTAGCCCCACTACTTCAATTCAGGAGTATTTGACTAGTAGTTGGGGAGAAAATTTAAGGACATAATAAAATCATTGCTTTGTGTTGAACATTTTGAGTTTTGTTACTAGTTCTATGGTTCTAATTTGCTTCACATGTTCGAATGTGTCATATCCTTGATGATAATTGACTATTATAGTCATCAACTTTATTGTTTTTGATGCACTTCCTTCTACTATGACAGTGCCTTCCCCGGTTGCCCAGCCCCCACAATCACCATCAGAGAATCCGTCTCCACTAGGTACGGTTATAAATTTTCTAGCCTCACTACCTCAATTCAGGAGTATTTCACTAGAAGTTGGGGAGAAAATTTAAGGACATAATAAAATCATTGCTTTGTGTTGAACATTTTGAGTTTAGTTACTAGTTCTATGGTTCTAATTTGCTTCACATGTTCGAATGTGTCATATCCTTGATGATAATTGACCATTATAGTCATCAACTTTACTGTTCTTGATGCACTTCCTCCTACTATGACAGTGCCTTTCCCGGTTGCCCAGCCCCCACAATCACCATCAGAGAATCCGTCTCCACCGGGTATGGTTATAAATTTTCTAGCCCCACTACCTCAATTCAGGAGTATTTCACTAGGAGTTGGGGAGAAAATTTAAGGACATAATAAAATCATTGCTTTGTGTTGAACATGTTGAGTTTTGTTACTAGTTCTATGGTTCTAATTTGCTTCACATGTTCGAATGTGTCATATCCTTGATGATAATTGGCCATTATAGTCATCAACTTGACTATTCTTGATGCACTTCCTGCTACTATGACATGCTACGGTTCTTGCTTGTGCACTCTTTTTTTTTATGGTCAAGCTATTTGTGCTTTTCATGATATTCATATTCTTATGATATGCTTGATCAATATTGTTACTTTTACTATCTATACTAGTTGCATTTAATATATTTGTTCATGTTCAGGAAAGACAAGTAAATTGTTCTAGTCCTAGAATTATGTCTCTAGAATAGGTGTAAGTCTTGGTTGGTCTGTGATTTCGTAGACTTGCAAAGATACTCAAGTCAATATTAGGGTATTTTTTCATAGAGTTACTACAGGTGGGAGATTGTTAGGAAATCTAGAGTTTGATATGTCCCATGACAAAAAGTTTGCAATGTTCGGTTATTTTCTTAGTATTCATAATGTTGAGTTAGCGGAAGTTTTGACACTAGATTGTTGAACAAAATACAGAACAAAGAGTTTTTATTAAAAACTTAACTCTTTGAATTACAACACTTAAGACTTATGGAAAGCCTAATGTGGCTCCATGTATGACACAATTACAAGACTCACTAACACCACACGGCAAAGCTACTCTAGCACACTTAGCTTTTACAAGACACACACCAACTTTCTAGACACCTATGTACTAACACTACACAATAGCTCTACTTATTTCTCCACTTCACACTACTCACTTGGCCTATGACACACTTCACTTGTCTCTCACTAGTCTCACACACTCTACTTCACATACCACCACATCTATTTATACTAGGTGTATGTTGGTTAGGAAACTAACTTGAAGCTTGTAGCATCTTCCTTTTTATTGACATTAAATGAATGCCATTCTCCAACCTTCTAAACTATTCTATAAACATGTGGCTAAAATTCACTAGTGTAAGGAAGTTTCTAGAGAAAATATAAGAACTATCTTGGAGAGAATTTCGGAAAGAGAGCAAGAGAGAAATTTCCGGAATTAGAGAGAAATTTCTAGAAAGAGAGAGATTGATTGAGAAGTTCTAGAAGTTTCTAGAGAATTCCAGAGAGAAGCAAATTGAGTGAAACTCTAGAACTTTATAGAGACAAGAGAGTTAGTGTTGATTTCTAGAGACAAGGAAGTTTCTAGAGAAAATATAAGAACTATCTTGGAGAAAATTCCGGAAAGAGAGCAAGAGAGAAATTTCCAGAATTAGAGAGAAATTTCTAGAAAGAGAGAGATTGTGTGAGAAGTTCTAGAAGTTTCTAGAGAATTCCGGAGAGAAGCAAATTGAGTGAAACTCTAGAAATTTCTAGAGACAAGAGAGTTAGTGTTGATTTCTAACACATAAAGGGTGTCAAATGGGTTTAACAATGAGGCTCATTGTTTACTGTGAAAGATTGAAGAGCTTGCTCAATAGAAAACCAAATCTCATTCAAACAAAATTGAAAATTATACAAAAACTTTTGTAATCCCTCGCTCGACACTCGCTTGAGCGAAAACTTATTAAAATGTTACAAACTTACTTTGCACAAATTTAACCCTACTTTCTAAAAGGAGAACAGCTATCAAACAGTTAAGAGAAAATATGATTGTCTTCCCAACCTCTCCATTGAATATCCTTGAGAGATCCTTAACCAAAATACCTTGATCACCCACCTATGTTTGTGTAGGAATTTTCTCTGAAAACACATAGGTGTCCTTAGTTGCGCAAACTAACAAGAATCTCTTGGAGTGCCTTGTGGGTTAATCTACAAGCGGTGATCGTTTGTGAAGCGGATTACATAGAAGGAAAAACGTAGGAGTATGCAGTTACTAGCAATAGCAGGGAGCTCAAGTACAATAGCCTATAAACATGCATGTACTGCGACAACCTTTTATAGTAGTGGATTTTCTTTTTGAGTTTGCCCTCAAAAGTGTTCTCATTGTTAAAGGATGAAGCTCGAAGATGAAGCATATAGAGAGCAAGAACCAGAGATAGAGCAAAACTACAAGTCGTAGTGTATATGTATTGATAAAACTACAAGTCGTTTAGTATTAAGATAGTATAATTAGTTAGTTTTTAGTGGACACGTGTTAGCCTTGTATTGGTGTATTTCTTACTTAGTTTGTTAAGTCTTCCCGCCACTATTCTTTCTGTATATAAGAAACAGAGAACTTGATAAATTTATTCAATATAGAATCATTCACATACAGTTTTCTCTCTCTCATGGTTCCCTTAGATTCCACCATTTTGAAGATGTATGTGCTTGAATTCTAACATTCATCTTGGTAGGTATTTCTACAAGGGTTTTCACTTCTTGAACCAATATTGCCCTCTCTATGCGGTTGTGTTAATTGTACTTTTTAAAGATGTTTATGCATCTTCAACTTGTGCTTTATTTGTGATTTGAATCTTGTGTTAATTAACTACTTTAACTACTTGTGCCTAGTCCATTCTACATTTAATTCCGTCCTTTACGGTCGCACTTTAGTTCTCATCTTCATATTCCAAACTCAAGGCGATTTTAAGTTTTCACTTTGAGGTAGAGGAGGATGTTAGATATATCAATACAAGGGGAGGATATTGGAGATATCAATGTTCTTTGAAGTGTAAGCAAAGTAATATTAAGCCTACTTGTTGAGTAAGTAAAATAATCCAATGCTAGTCTATGGGTGTTTTAGATTTAGTCTCTTTATATATACCTTTTATGAGCTTACTGTTAACACACAAGTTTAAAATAGTATAAATATAGCCGCTTAAGGGCTTTTCACTATGGATATAGACGACTAGACCAAACAACATTAGTTTTTTATGTGTTATTTTACATTCTCTCTTAACCCCAACATAAATTTTAATACTAACATTCACTTCATAAAAAGAAGTCTAACTTAATTTTCTTATGTTCTTGATGCAGGTTCAAAGCGCAATTTGACCGTTAAAGTTGTTATAGGTATTTTGAACGTTTGTCAAAAAGTATTTCTTACTAAGTTCTGCTACTTGGCCCTTGTATAAAATAGGAAGTAATTACCTCTGACCTGAAGGATGAACGTATACTTATTAATACTAATATACATGTTTTCTTTTTCTTTTTCTTTTTTTTTTTCTTTTTTTTATACTTTTTTTCATGGTTGCCCTGATAAATATTATTAGTAGTGACTTAAACCATTCTTTGCATACAGGCATTTCCGCAGTTGTGGCTGGGATTATATTAATCTCAATTGTGGCTTTCTACAAATTTAAGAGAGAATGCTTATCATGCGGGCAATGGTTTTATGGAAGAAAGACCAGAAATGAGCAAAATGTCGAGGCTTTTATAAGGAATTATGGATCTCTTGCCCCAAGGCGATATAGTTATTCGTTTTTGAAGAAAGTGACAAACTCATTCAAAAATAAAATAGGCCAAGGAGGATATGGTGTTGTGTACAAGGGAGTGCTACCTGATGGTCATCTAGTGGCAGTGAAAGTACTAAGTGAGTCCAAGGGTAATGGAGAAGAATTCATTAATGAGATTGCCAGCATTAGTAGAACTTCCCACGTTAATGTAGTCACTCTTCTGGGTTTCTGTTATGAGAAGAAAAAAAGAGCATTGATTTATGAATATATGTCCAACGGATCATTGGATAAGTTCATATATACTCGAGAATTGTCAAGTGAAAACGGTCCACTGGAATGGAAAACACGCAATGAAATTGTAATAGGCATTGCTCGAGGATTAGAATACTTACATCGTGGCTGTAACACAAGGATTCTGCATTTTGACATAAAACCTCACAACATTCTCTTAGATGATAATTTATGTCCCAAAATCTCTGATTTCGGCCTTGCTAAACTGTGTGAAAGGAAAGATAGTGTTGTATCAACAATGAATGCTAGAGGGACTGCTGGATATATTGCTCCTGAAGTGCATTGTAGAAACATTGGCAGAGTATCTCACAAGTCTGATGTGTATAGCTATGGAATGATGGTTCTTGAAATAGTAGCAGGAAGAAAGAATATCGATGTTGAAATGTCTCACACCAGTGAAATATATTTTCCACATTATGTTTATGAGCATCTTGAAGGAGGTAAGGATTTAAGATTGGATGGGATTACAAATGAAGAGGAAGAAGAAATTGCAAGGAAGATGATTTTAATAAGTTTGTGGTGCATTCAGACCATTCCATCAAACCGACCACCAATGACTAAGGTAGTAGAAATGCTAGAAGGTAGCCTTCAGTCCTTGCCAATGCCACCCAATCCCTCCTTGTCTTCTCCTACTAGATCACCTTAACATCCCACTACAAAACGATCATCACAATTATTGCAATATAGTCTGAGCAGCTGTTATCTACCAAAGTTGAATTAATTGAAATTCCAGAATTCACAATGGAGAGATTTGATCTAAATCTGGTATGGCGCAAATGTGCAATTTATTGTGCATGATGTTAGATATTAGCTCTCTTGGTGTAGAAACATTAAAAAATTTATTTTTAAAGCTAATATGTAGCTTTCTGAAAACTCCTTTTTCTGTTTTTAATACGTGTTAGGCTGATGTTAGTTCTTGGTAGATTACAACTTAATGTTTGGGATTTGTAATATTGTTGTAATCTGGTCTGTTGAATAAAAGTTGCTTCATCCCAAAAAAATGTACTGTAGAAATAGCACTAATTTGTTTCGCCACACAACAAAATGCTACTACAAAGCTATTACTTCTCAGACTTTTCAAATCTAAAACACCTTGCGTCACAACATTTATAATTTGTTGAACAAGTTATTGAGATGAGAACATAGATTTTACACTCCATTCTTACCAATTTTGGACTCTTATTGCAAAGCTCTAAATGATAATGTTTTAGTTACATCCGAATATTTATAGCAAAGATTTCAAAATTTTCAAGTAACAAAGCCTAAAAGTATGTATAATAACCATGCCCTGCCTAAAAAGATGTTGATACCAATTTGATCAAATTATTTTTGCCCTCAATTAGTTGCTCCAGTCATGGAAGAATAAATTTTGTTACTACTTTGACAATTCGTCTATACAAGATTTTATTTTATGGGGTAATGTAAAGCCTAATTGAATTCAAAGTCATGTGATTTTAAAGGTCTAATTATGTGTCCTAATGTTAAAATAATTTTTAATTTAAATTTTTATTATAAAAGTTTTAGTTAATTTTATATTTATGGTCAAAATTGTAATTTTACAATCCCCTATAAATTAAAGGTAGTTTAGTAATTTAGTTAATTCTAGAATTTTTTAAAGGATGTGAACGGTATTTGGAGTGAGGAATGCTAGATGTTTTGAGGGATGTGAATGGTCTTTGCCAGAGATTAAGAGTCTGTTTGGTAAGCCCATTTGAAGACTTTTTTGTGTGATTTAAATGTTAAAAACTATGGACTCCACTTTGGTTAGATCACTTTAAAACCTCACTTTTGATTATTATATATAACATTTTTCACATCAATGAAGTAACAAGTTATTGATTTTCATATTGTAGACATGCCAACAATGGAAGGGTGTAGCTTTTGATAAAGTGTACCTATTTAGAGTATTTGGCTTCGGTATGGGGCAAGTATGCTTTGGATGAAAGTTTCCAAGTTGATGTCTTCCTTCAACATTCAGTACTTGCTTACATGAAAATGAAGAAAATAATACATAAATTCTTAAATCGTCATCCCCATGTTTGTCAAGTTTTGCAAGAATCGCTTCTCAAGGGGGCAATTGGGATGAGTTAGGAATTGAGATTTTCAGTTCAAATTTAAGAATTGAATTTTTTAATTAAAGTTTTGGCAATGTGGTGGATGGCAAAAAGGAAAGTGGTGATTCCATGTTGTGGATCTTTTTGTATTGTTGCATATTCAGTATAAATGATTTATTACAAGCATATATGACACAGGACAACCAAAACAAAATTGGAACAACAGAAAAATAAAGGGATATGACCTAGGAGTCAGCACCTAGGCCTTGCTTGGAGTCAGCACCAAGCGGGGAAACCACTAGAAGTTAGCACCTAGGATGGACTTGGAGTCAGTACCAGATCAAAGAAACCACTAGGAGTTAACACCTAGGGTGGACTTGGAGTCAGCACCAGATCAAAGAAACCAAACGGCCATTTTTTTCATTCATCAAAAATATCAACTATCTCTCAAGGAGTATAATAGGTTGCTTATAAAAGATTGCTAAACTCTAGTTCTAATTGGCCAGGAAACCCTAATTGTCTTATTACAAAAATAACCTTACTTCTAAACTAAAATACTAAAAGCCCAATAAACTAATAGGACCTAAAACATAAAAATACAATTGGCTTACAAACATAAATAATATTAAATAATAATTTTCTTGCATTTCCCGCATCACATGTGCTGTCCATGACAAAAATAATGAGAATTAGTTCACATCACCTCCTCTGAACTAAGCGCAAGGCACAACTTCCTCAACTTTCTTTTTGTCAAAATGTGTTTCAACCAAACAACTGGGATTGATGCTTTCTAATTCTGAGTCTACAAAATATAATTAAGTGGAAATCAATTTTATCTAGGAGGGTTTTTTTTTGGTTGAATCTAGGAAACTCTAAAACAAGCTCTTTCAAGAATTTTGCTGACATATATATATATATATATATATATGCATATTGGGAAACACTTCTGCAATAGCAGAAATTTCATTAGAAATGAAAACAAGAAATTGAAGAGCATAGATTAAAAAAAAGTTACAAAAATCAAACCTCTCAAACATCGTTAAGAAAAGCAACATAGGATCTGTCACAGGCCTCATCAGCCAATTTCATAAAGAATTCTGAAGTATAAAAGGACTAATAATATTGAAGGAGATTGAAGAAGCCTCTCATCATCATCATCAGTATTATGAAGTGATCCTTTCTAGCTGCAGCTACAGCAAGGTGAGGCACATTTTTCAGCATTGTTCTATAATCACAATAGATACGCTGTTACAACACTTGTTTTCCTCTTTCTATTAGGTTTCATTGCACACCTCCGCCAGTGATGAGAGCACGGCCTTCTGTAATCAACCAAAAATAACAAGCCTTAATATAAATGTCTTTAGCTTAAATATTTTTTAATCATTTAAATTTTAGACTGAATTTCCTTAGGAGTAGCTTTGTAGACTTCCGTGTATTTGAGGTTTCTCCTCATATCAAACACATAATGTGGAGACCAGAATTAGATATGACTCTAGAAGATTGCCTAATAAACTCTAGTTATACAACAACAACAAAAAAGACACATATCATTCCTGCAGTTGTAGTTTAATGATTCAAACATTGTGCCACATAGGCAATAAGAGTTGAACATTTTGATTGATTTGTCTTGCTATATGGCATATGCATGCAGAATGCACAAATAGTAGTGCTAGACGCAATGGAAACATTAACTCTCCATTGATTTATTACATAAAATTTTTAAATCACTTGTTCAGAATTTTTTCATAGAAATATAAGGGGTAGTAAGAAACTTGGTAGGCTCTGAAGCAGTTACCTTGCAAACTTCCTTCTTGAATGCTCCAGTACCTTTTATGCCCATGGCAGTGAATCATTCTCCAAAGCTCTAACCTTAATGAGAAGCTTTCTAACATGTTCCAGTGCTTGTTCCCACTAAAGACTTACCATTATTCACCTTATCTGTTTGCAACCACCAGTTGCATCAGATTGGTTGTGTCCCAAGTTCAACAATTAGAAACTTTTTTGATACGCTGCACTGAACCAAAGATTTGCTTTTGAGCCTCTGCACACAATTGAGAATCACAGAAATTAGAGCACCACTATCAGATAAACTTCTTAGACAATATAAAGTATATTTAATATCATGAAGCAGAGGCCAAACCCAGATTTTACCAAAATGAAAGACATACAGACATTGTGCATTTTAATAACAGTAAAAAAGAATGGAAGAAGAATTTATAAATTTGCCATCAGGAAAAAGAAATAGAGCGAAAAAAAGGGGAAACAAACCAAATAAATAACTAACTTTGTGTGGCCATCAAGAACCTTTAGTCATCCAAATTCAACCAAATCAAAGCTAATACTTTTATAGTTAGATTTGACCCAACTGCACAATAGTTTTATAAATCAGATTGCTAATCCACAATCTTAATCACAAATCACAGAATGAGATATTCACATGATGAGATTGCAGAAAATTATTAGGGGAAATAAGCATCAAAAGTTCATTGAATCAAATATTCTAAAAATCAATAAATAAAACATTTATGCAAATAAGTTACAGAGCAAAAGGCAAGCCTTTTATCAGTCTATTTGCTTCTGTTCCAGCCACTCTCTCATTAGAGCCACAAAGAAATACATCATCACCTCGCAGACACTACAAAACTTTGCAACTCTCTCAAGGCCAATGATCTCTGCAGATTTAGGGTTACCATATATGAATGAAAAACTTAAAATGTACACCTATAAGCAAGTTCCTGCCATGTAAGTTCTTCAATATGGGAGCATGTCAAGCATGGTTCTCTAAACATAAATCAAGATGTTTGTGTCTTTCTTCCTCCCCTATCTGAACATAGAACTTAGATTCTACAACATCAAAATTAGGTTCAACAAATGCTGCCTCCTAGTTCACCTAGTAGCACTTCTTGCAGTTAGCAGTTAAACCAAGTCAAAGTTCTCCTAGTAATAAAGGAATAACCATTTATAAGTTTCACCTTAAGTTTCTTAAATGATAAAGGTTCTTCCAGGCCCGTAACTTCAAGAAATGTCATGATAACTACTCCCAAGATGAACAAGTAGAACAGAATAAGTGGAGTATATGACACAAAAATTCCTTTACTTTTCTTCTCCATACTTCAACAATAGCGTCAACCCATATCACCAGTTGAATCTGTAGGAAGCTTTAAGCTAACTGGCTAGCCAGTAGGACAGCAATAATTCGGGAAAGATTTGTCAACTACCTTCCTATATATTCTTACAACCGTTGAGCAAATCATCTGAATCTTTCTCACTTTGTATGCTAGAGTTCCCTTTGACCAGAAGAAAACCACTTCCAACAATCCATGATTTTGAAATGTCAAATCTATTATTTAAGATGTTATATTCTGAACAGGCATGTACCCCATGAAGATGTTCTATTGCACAAATTATGCATCTAGTCCAAATCTGTCTTGGTCAAACCACTTCACAAGTATTTAGAATTCGATATCTATCACTGAGAAGTTGTCAACTGTATAAAAGATAAGTTAGTCTAATGCTAAAAAAAGTAAACGAGGTTTCTCAACACCATTATCCTCTAATGTAGCATATATGGTTCTTGAATTACCTTCAGCTTGCAAACCTGAGTAACCCCAGGCTCAATGCCTAATGAAACTTTTCAAACTTTCTAAGCAGCTTTCAAAATTTTTGGCTTCATTCTGGAATAAATATACTCTATTCTCCTGCATAAACTCAATCTCTGCACATGAAAGCAAACCTATCACTTATGTCCTCAGGTTAAATGAAATAGCAGTCCAACACCAACCCAAGATGACACGTAACATAAAAAACTGAACCACTTTTGGATTTTGGAATGGTATCTTATGCAGTTTAGTATTGCTACAAACTTTAAATGTATGCTGCACCAAATGTTTAATATTTGATCTAGCAATATGTCTCACTCAGAAGTCAAAAGATCAAACTCATTCCCCACACAATGGACCAGAGAGGACTGAAGTGGACCGAAAAGCACCAAATGTTTAATATTTGATCTAAAAATGTCTCAATCAGAAGATCAAATTCGTTCCCCCCACATAATGGACTAGAATGGAACAAAGTGAACTGAATTGGGCTAAATGGACCGAAATAGATTGAACTATGGACCGAGTGGACCAAATACACAAAACTGGACCAAAGTGAATGGAACGGACTGAACTGAACCAAATGATCCTAATGGACAGCAATGTTATGCTAATGTGGCTTAAACTTTTAAATATTTTATAGAGGATCCTTTCCAATGCTTTGACAGCTTGGTAATAGTACATACACTTTCATGGTTCTTGCATGGTCTTCTAGATTGACATCTACAACACCATGATTTACAAATTCAATTACTTATGGCTTTGTTTTATCTTCAAAAATTTGAGTGACAGATGGAAAAATAAAAGATTGGAGTCTTACATTTTTACTAAAAGTCTTCAATGTTTCTTTCTATCCTGTTCTAGTTTTACAGACAATGCTAAGCTCGGTTGATACTTTCTCTCTTCATATATCTCAATTTAGCTAAGACCCAATGGTTACTAGACTACTTATCTAGACACTATGAGTCAAATATGGTTTAAATAGATTGAAGTGTTTCAAAGAAATGTACAAATTAGGTAAGAACAAAGTCAATACTCAAATTTAATGAAAGCAAGGTTTTTAGTGTTTTAAGACCAGTGATAAAGTTCTACAGGTCTTGAAGTTTCTGGCCAATTCCTGGTAGCCTGGCCTCCTTGAGAATTGAGAGTAATAAGAGTGAGAAATTATAGTGAGAAACTATTAGAGAAGAAATGAAGGAAATCCAATCTGAGTGTTATTCATTGCTTAATGCCTTTACAGATTGCTTTCTCCCCTTTATACTTCTATTCTCTAACAGATTGCTTAGCATAACAGATCACAATAATAGTTCACCATAATTACCCCCTAACTAAGTACCTGTAAGCACATGCTTAGTTATTTCTCTCCTCACCACTAGGACTAGACAACATACAAGTACAAACTACAATAATGCATGACACATAGCTATAAAGTTCCCATAAGCTGGATAATTCCTTATTTTGACATGAAACACCAAAAGAACCTCAAAAATCTACAAACCCCATCTCATTATCACCAGATCATTCCCTTTCTTATACAAAAGGTCAGATTTAAGTAAGAAACCATTAAAGCACAAAGATTCTGATTAACTACATTTACAACCAACTATAGATACACTGCTTATGTGATTTTCCCAAATTTAAGCACAGTTGAAGAAATTATTGATAAAAAGGCACACAACAAAAAAACCAATATTCAATTCTGTCACACACGAAAAGTAGTACACCAACAAAATCTTAGTCCAACATTGTGAACATACATAAAAACACAAAGAGGATCTACAATTACCATCAATGTGAGGTGAAAGCTCCAAACTTTGCTAAAGTCAATCACAGTAACAAGAAGTTAAACAAAAAACCAGGTCAAACAAAGACATTTTTCTTTTTCTCAATTAGCAGCAAGCAAAAAAGAAACCCCTCATATTACAAGTTCAGGAGTGAAAACCAATCCCCTTTTCACAGAAATTTGCTGATGTGATGCCAAAAAGTATTTATTCAAACAGGTTGTGAAGTGTGAACAATCCATTTTCACATAAATTAAATCAAGGAAAAAAAAAGATTTCCTTGTAAATAGAATCAATCCAATATGCAGTTAGCAGATACTCTAATGAAACAGTTTGAGGAAAATGGTTTTGATTTGAATTGATGAAATTTGCTGATGTGGCTATTGTGCGTACTTGTCAACTATTCATTGGTTTGTGACACTAAATCAGCCTGGTAAGCCAGTCCTATGGTTTAGAAGTCCCAAGCTTACAAGGAAAAAGCCATTGTAGGAAGAAAAAATACATATTAGGAATTCCAGGTGCTCTTTCTGGCAAATCCCTCTATAAATATAAGGGTAAAATACGAGAACTACTCTTGAAATTTAGGCTAATACCAATTAGGTCCAAATCATTTCAAATTGACCAATTTGGTCTCTAAACACAAATGACGTAACACAAAATTTTCAATAGTAGAAAATCAAACAAATTGAAAAATGTGTTCCACAAATATAATTTTGTATTAATCAAGTAGTAAGTACAATCTTTGTTTTGACTCTTTCACAAAAAGTGTTCATCTGATTCTATTTTCTTTGAACTTCTTCACAACAAATCTCTGACTTTGAGCTTGTTAGAGATTTGTTGTTCTTCAAGTAAGTTCTTCAAATCCTTCGAATGTTCTTCAAGACACAACAAATCTCTGACTTTGAGCTTCTTAGAGATTTGTTGTTCTCCAAGTAAGTTCTTCAAATCCTTCAAATGTATGCTTTAAAGGCAAAATTTCTCCAGAGTTTTGACTTCTTGAAAACTAGAGGAGATGTCCTCTATTTATAGTAGACTCTTGAATTAATATGCTTGAAGATATGTAGTAGACTCTTGATTGACCCAAATTTTGCTTAGAAATAATTATCTCTATTTATCTATTTTGATAAAGATAATAATCAACAAAAGATAAATAATTATCTCTATTTTATTTATTTGTTAATAAAGATAATTATCCATCAATTTTGAATAGAAATTTTATCTTTATTTTATTTACTTGTTTTAACAAAGATCCATTAATTTTGAAAAGAAAATTTATCTTTATTTTGTGGTCTAAATGACACGTGGCAAATTTTAATATGCCAATATGATGTCAATTTAGATGACACATGTCATCATTTGACTTAATTAATTTAATGACATATTAATTTGAAATTTGTTACTAAATTTTTGACGTGGCATTTTGTAATTGGCTTGACAAATTTTTGCCTCCTACAAACATGTAAGACCGTTTATCACTCAAACTCTTTGTTTTGACCATTTCACTAACAAATAGCCTTACAACAGCTAACTTATACGAAGATCACTTAGATCAGTCGTACTGTTATAGCTAACAAAGACAATTTTTCTACTTGTTTGCTTGTACTTAGTTACCAAGTTAATCTATTTTGAAATGTTTTCTACCTAATAGGCATTAGTCCAAATCTTAGAAGTAGTTACCATATTTTACCTTAAATTTAATTAATTTAATCTATCATAATGTGAAGTGAGAGAAGAGAACACATACATTCGACACTGGCTGTATCCTTACGTGAGAGTAGGTGATACGTGCATTATGCATTCCATTCATGATAAATTTTAATTTTTCTTCTAGGAGTGAGCACATTGATCGATGATGTGGCAACACAAGAACCACACACACACACAAAAAAAGAGTTTCTTCTATTTGTGAGAGGAAACAAACACACATATAGAGATATGAAAATGAGTTCAAGAGAGTTCTGAATCTGAGGGTGAGAACTGAGAAACACACGGATCGGTGACGTGGCAACACAAGAACCGGTTGATCTCTCTTTCACGGGTTTGCCTCTTACCCATTACTCCTTTATTTATCTTCCATCTCTCTCTCTCTCTCTCTTTCTCTCTGTACTACTCTTCATAATTCTGCAGTAGCTCCTCTCAGCTACAGCTCATTACAGCTCATAATTTCTCAGCTACCTGTTACCTCTTCTCATTCTTCTCTCGTTATCTTTGCCTACATCACCGATCCATTTATTAGCTGCAGATCCACACACACAAGCAGATCACAAAGATGGTAAGATGATTTTATATTTCGAGCAATGCTAGGAACACAAGAATTTATAGAACTTTTGTCACAGAATTTATATAATTTTTTTTTTTTGCTGAGTTGTGGCAAAAGTTTTGTAAGTTTTGCGTGTTCTTACTATTTTTCTTACATTTCATTTTTGGGTTTTTTTTTTTTTTTTTGGTTCAGGGTGAGAATTTATTTATTTATTTATTTTTTTAGAACTTTTTTTTATTTTATTTGAGAGCCCTATTGTTGGTAACTGAGTTGATGGATTGTTTTAGGAGAAATGTCATCTCCATGATATTTAGGCAAGAGTATTGCTAGTGATACGTACATTGATACAATTTTGTATATAACTTGTCACGTGAAAAGTTGTGATCGGTAAAAGTGTCTCCGCACATCACCATAATACTCTTATTAATCATAATTTATGTGGCAGATATGACACAAAGTTGTGTCAATTCATGTGTCTCTAGCATTTCTCTTTATGCAGTAACAATCCTAGAATTAGATGTTAAAATTAGATCCAATAATAATTTACCACTAAAATTTGATATAAAAATATTAATTTGAGAAAAGTGCATCCACACCATTTTCATAAATTATAGTGGGTATTTATTACTAGATTTAATTTAAACTCATTATTGAAATTACTTTTTACATTTTAACCTTTAATAGTTAATAATTTTCTATTTAAGATTTTTTATAATTTGCTATTTAAAATTTATGGTAAAAATGTCGTTTAGGTTAGAAAAGAAAAACACTAGGGAATATATAAAGTTACACCACTTTTATTGTAACTAGTTACATGCTCCTAGTATGTGGTGGTACTAGGCTAGTTATGTGAAGAGTTGTGAGTATTAGAGTATAAATGCTGAGTTTATATCTCTACTACTCATAACTCTATGAGGTGATTTGTAACAAAAATGGTATAAAATATTGTGGTTTGCATTCTTCTTGGAAGTAATGAGTTAAGTGTTCTGCGTAGATGGATTGGATTTTTTTTTTCTTTTCCTTCGCCGGAGCACGTACTCCAACATTGTAAAACAATAACGCAAATTTGTTTTTCAAATTAAATGTTGAAAGGTTTAAATTTTAAAACCTCCCTCAAATGATATGGTATTTGGAGAAATTTTTTCAAAAGTTGTTTTGTAATTATGATATATAATACAACAATTTTTAAACCATTAATTAAAAAAATAAAATAAATATTTATTTTATTTTTTTAGTTCATGGTTTCCAAAAATTTGACTGTATTATAGGGTTCAAAAAGCTTTTGAAAAAATATTCTTCAAGTATTATTAGAAGTTTTGAATATTAAGGGTCCGTTTGAATAGAACTTATTTTGCTAAAACTGAAAATTATATTTAATGAAAAAGTTACAGAAAAGTGAGATTTGTGAGTTTCGTGAACAATGCATGAGATCCATTGATGTGTTGAAAAGTCAAATATTACGGTTACTGTTCATGAACAGTGCATGAACAACAGTTGTAATAGTGTTATTTGCTCCTGAAACACGTGCCACAAAAAAAAGAGTAAAACGCGCAAACGTGAATGTTCTGACAGATACTTCATGTTTGTGCGTTCACGTTTGTACGTTTTACTCTTTTTTTTTTTTTGCATGCATTTCAGGAGTAAATAACACTGTTATGGTTACTGTTCATGAACAGTAGCCATAATATTTGACTTTTCAGCATATAAGTGGGGCTCGTGCACTGTTCACAGGACCCATAAACTTTACTTTTTAGCAATTTTTCATTCAAAATGGGTTCTACGGTATTATTCACATATTTAAAAATTATTTTACTATACTATTTTCAATTTTCATTAAGAATCCGTTTGAATACAGTTTATTTTGCTGAAAATACTGTAACAAAATAATTTTTAAATATGTAAATAGTATCGTAGGATTTATTTTTAATAAAAAAGTTGTTGAAAAGTGAAGTTTGTGGGTCCTGTAAATAGTACACGGGTCCCATTTGTGTTGCTGAAATGTGCATTGTACACTGAAGAAAAGTCAACAACTACAACTAAAAAAAAAAAAAAAAAAAAAAAAAAAAGGAAAACACAAAACGTGAACGTGCAAAACATGAATCCAAATTGCACCTTAGCATTAAGTGTGCGTTTTGTGCTTCCCATTTTTTTTAGTCGTGATTGTTGACTTTTCTTTAATGCATAGTACACATCAGTGGGTCTTGTGTACTGTTTATAGGAACCATAAACTTTATTTTTCAGAAACTTTTTCATTAAAAATAGGTACTATAGTACTATTTACATTTAAAAATTATTTTGCTATAGTATTTTCAATTTTCAGCTGTATGTAAGCGGACTTTTAATTTGTTTAAATTTGACATTTCTGGTAAAGTTTGTAATTGTTTTTTTTTTTAAATTATTGTTGTAATTTTATATGTGATTTTCTAAGAAGTCATTTAGGGGGATGTTTGGGTTTTTTTTTTTTTTGTCATCACTTCTCATTTAATTTTCGTCACTCATTACTTGAAATATCCACTCATCATTCAGTGACTTTGTTTCAAAAAAAAAAAAAAAACCCAAAAAGTCAAATATTGTAGTTAAAATTTCAAAAATTGTGGGTCTAATTACGAAAATGTTATTGGAAACTGAAAATACCTAAAATGTATTTTCAGTTTTCATTAACTTATCACTCAAAAATCAAAGAATTGAGTGATGAAAATAAAAACTATAAATAATGCCGAACAGACTTCTCAGTTGTGGGATCACATATTTTGAGTTATGGATGACGGAAACAGAGTTATGGGTGAAGGAAACACAAAATCCAAACAGCCCCTTCATTTCTAAAACACAGTTTTCAATGGTATTTTCGTAATTAAATCCACAATTTTTGAAATTTCAACTGCAATGTTTGACTTTTTGGGTTTTTTTTTTTTGAAACAAAGTCACTGAGTGATAAGTGCCAAACGGATGAGATTGGAAAAATTGAGATATTTTAAAGGATAAGTGATGAGTGGCTTTTTAGTGTGTTAACTATTAAGAGCTAATTCCAATTGTTATTGTGGATTAGAGTTGAAAGTTGAAACAAAGCATTAGACTGTTTTGTGTATAAATGAAAATAGGATGTGATTTTTTTTCTTTGGGCTGTATAGGAGATGAATGTTGCATTACAAATTAGGTTGGGTTCAGATTGATTAAGGGTATGTTTGAATATTGTTTATTTTGCTAAAAACTGAAAACACTGTAGTAAAATAATTTTTAAATGTGTGAATAATACTGTGAGATCCATTTTTAATGAAAATTTTGATGAAAAAAGAGATTTGTGGATAGTGCATGGGATTCACTAGAAAAACAGAATAGTTGTTGAAATGTGCTTCTCCCAAAAAAAAAAATTTTTTTTTGAAAAATGCAAACGCTGGAGCAAATCATCAATATCCAAATAGGTACGGGTACTCGTTTGGATAGTGCTGAAATTGTGTTTGTGTTTTTTTTTTTTTTTTTTTTTGAGAAGCGCGTTTCTGTGACTTTTATGTTTTTCCAGTAGGTCTCATGCATTGTTCATGGGACCCACAAACCTCTTTTTTTAATAAAACTTTCATTAAAAATGGTCTCACGATACTATTCACACATTTAAAAATTATTTTGTTACAGTATTTTAAGTTTTTAGTTTTTAACAAAATAAGCGGTATCTAAACACATCCTTAGTCAACCAAAAATTATTTAAAGCATTGTTATCTAAGAAGTAAAGACACTTCATTTGGGGTGCTGTATCCATTTCGGTGTCCTACATGCTGTGTCATATTATAATTTTTCAAACATTGCTTATGTTGTCTTATTGTACCCGTACTTGTGTCTGTGCTTTCTAAATTGTAATTACAATACTCAATTTTGAACCCTAAAATCTCCTCTTTTTAGATAGTCTATATGGTTTTTAAGATAGTAGAAATTCTAGCTACATGAAGAGCTTTCTAGTTTGCTATGGAACTAGGCCCAAACCAAATTGAATTTGAAGTTGTTTGGATGGAGGAGCTTCCAGCCAAACCTTATATACTTCTGAATGATTTTCCATATTAAATTAAGTCTTCTTACCTTCATCTCAAACTGTACATTGCTCTATAAATGATGTAAACTGTTGTGAGTAAAATTGAACATGATCAACTATTAGGTTATTTACTAACGTCATTCAGAAGTCATTAGCTACAAGATAAAATACACTAGTTTCAGAGTTCGTGTATTTTTTTTTGGCTGAATGGGTCCATGTTCTTATGGCACAAACAGGATTCTCTATTGGAATCAAACAAATACTAAAGCTTATGCTGTTGAGGATAAGAAATATAATGTTGATGTCGAATTGGTAAGAAGGAAACACAAATTAGAATCTATGACTTTATTATGTTTGTTTTAATGATAGCATTGTTGGATATCTTGGCAGTTGGCAAGTAACCAGTAGTAATTGTATATAGTAATTATAGGAGTAATTCTTAGGAATTTCAAGAATTTGAAAAATGGTACTCTTTCCTATCGCTCTTGCATTCATAGTAGGGTTCAATTATTATATTTATTGTGTGGGGTTTACTATGAATGTGAGAGGAAAGGAGGGAGCATAATTTATCCGTATTCTGGGAATACTTAAGAATTTTGTATTTGTTTATAGGGTTGTGCTAGCGGGCATCTAAACAACTTTATGTCAATAAAGTCAACTTTTTGTTAAATTTTTTACTAATTTTATAGAATGTAGAACCAATAAAGTCAACATTTTGAGTATCACTTGTGACTAATTTTTCAATCATTTTATTAATTTATACTAATTTTTTATTAGATAGACTCCATAATAAATCATTCTTAACGGAGGTGCCTTGTAACATTTCCCTTGTTTATATTATTCTTTTTATGCCTAAAATTATTTTAGGTTAAAATATTGTTTTCCTCCCTAGAATTTTAGATTTTTTTTTTTTGTTATTAAATTTTGAAAATTTGCAAGCTTAAGTACTTCATTAAGGTCCATAAACTTTTATCTTATATGCATAGTTGTCAAAACGTGAATTGTATTGTGAATCGATATTTAATTTTTCTGTATTGTGTATCATATTGTATTGTATCGTGTATCGTAAAATACACAAACACTAAATAAAATTTATAAAAAACTATAAATATACATATATAAAGGGTATATTCATTATAAATTTTGAATATATTCAACTAATGACTAATTTATTTATCACTTATGTAATAATATTTAACAAGCAAATTAAATAAATCAAACTAGCATGTGTATATAACATACACATTCAAATTACTTAAATTTGAAATTGATAAAATATTACAAATGACCCAAAAATAATAATTTATTTTCATCATATTCATCAAATTGCCTAATCAACCTCATCTAAGTCAATGTTATCATCATATTTATAATTTTGCAAATTTATTTCTTCATTAAAATTTTCTTCATCGTCATTTGTCATTAACATTTACTATCTCTTCTTGTTCTTTTTATTTTAATAATTTTTTTATAATTTATTTTTTGGATTTCTAGTTTGTTGGACTTATAACAATAGTGGTAAAAATAAAAAAAAAATTTATCATTATGTTTATAATTTTGCAAACTTGTTTCTTCAATAAAATTTTCTTCATCATCATTCGTCATTAACATTTACTATCTCTTCTTGTTCTTTTTATTTTAATAATTTTTTTATAATTTTTTTTTTAGGCATTCTAGTTTGTTGGACTTATAACAATAATGATAAAAATAAAAAATTTTATATTGTTAATTAATATTTTATTCATAGTGTATAAAATAAATTTGTAAATATTAAAGTAAAGGGTAAGTGTGTATTGTGTAGTCTAATTGTAGGAGAGAGTGGGAAAAAAAACTTATGAATATGTTATTTTAGTAGGGTAAACTAAGTAAACTAATAATTTTATGTTAAAAACAAGTCTAACAACATGTTAGATTAATAGATTTAAATAAAAATACAAATTTTAACAAAAAAAAATCATTTTAAAGCATTTGTCCATGTATCGTACAATACGTACGATTTTACAATACGCACATTGTATCGTACGATTCATGAGCATTTACGATACGTCGATACGATATAGAACTTTTTACATACGAGACGATACGTATCGCTTATCGTACGATACTAACAACTATGCCTATATGTCCTAATGGAATGCTCAAGTAGAATATTTTTAGAATTAAATGACCAATTCATTTATAAAAATAATAATAATAATAATAAAACACATAAAAACTAGGACATTGATACCAAATAATTGGTCATTTTACAAAGTCGTACTTATTCATAATTTTCCATTGAGAAACAAACCACATTTTCCATAGAGAAACAAACTACATTTTCTCATGGTTTCTCACCAAACTAGAATTAAAAGCAATCCCTGCCAGCAATGAAAACCCAGTTTTGAGTCCCCTCTGTTCTTTCAAACAAATCATGCAGCACATTTTACGCATATAGGAAGCACTATTACAACAATCAAATGAAGAAAGTTATGAAAGAAAGAGATATATAATTGTCATCTCCAGTAACAAGACAGCGGCTTAAAGAAGTCCATAATTGTTCTAGTTTAGCATAACAATAAATTTCCTCGCAGATATTGATGGTTCTGGTGGTAAAGTTGGTTTCTCTGTTTTTGTATTTTTGGCTGGTGAGAAAATGATGATGTTTCACTTTGGAACAAGATTGAGGTAGTAGGTGTTTTATTTTTACCATAACAATCGTGTTCCCTTTTGACAAGGTTATCCATCATTTCATCCGATAGTCCTTCCATCCAAATTTTCGTTATCTACTAAAAAATAATTTTCTATATTAAAATTTTTTTAAAATTTCCTTTAAATAATAAAAATATTTTTAAAAAATCAAGTACTCAAATCTGGGCACTTAGAGATCTTCATCATGAAGACTGTTCCAAATTTTCGCAAACACAAGACCCACATCAAGTTCAAATCAATCTCCATCGATTCAAATTAACAATCAGCAATCTCAAAATTACTATATATAAAATTTTAAAAAAAAATTCCAGACCTACCCTTCTGAAATAGTCATAGAGCCAAACAAATCAAACCAAGATTCCAAAAAATCTGGGGAGGGAGAGAGGATTTATTTTTAAAAATCTTGTTTATTTTTTAGATTTTTATTTTTATTTTTATATTAGGCATAAAAGGCAAATTTTTTTTTTTTAAATTTTTTTTATAGAGTTTCAACATATGGCGTCTGCTCCTAATGATAACTCTTTATCATCTGACCAAGACACCAATCAGTTTTTGGTGTAGGCAGGGGTTAAACTCCAGATCTCTTATATAACCATCAGAGACTTTATCAGTTGATTTTAGGGAATTTTAACAGAAAAAACTAACAATAACTACTAAATGACAATTGACCAAACTTAATGGATATAATTGTGAAAAATTGTGTCACTTCTACGCGATCAAAATCATCAAATAATGCGTTTTTTTTTTTGGGTGTCAATGAGCTATTCCAAGGAAACGTGGGCTCCACAAGTATGGAGCCTGACTTCTTGCATGTTGAACTTGTTGCTTAATAACTACTGGAGTCAGTTTAATATTACAAATGTTAAGTACCACCCAATCTCTGATTGCTACCTCTATTTTAATTGTTATTTATGTTAAGGTCGTTAGCTAAATGGTGTAGTTTTGTTAAGACTCAAATGACAAAGCAATGCAAAACATTAGCAATAAGATTCAGTAAAGATTACTAATTCTAAAGGTGTTTTTCTCTATAAAAATAAATAAATTCATAAGGTGTTTATAATATGAAAAATAACAAGACAATAATATTATAATTTAAAAGAATAATAATAAAGGAGAGAGAAATGATATGAATTTATTTATTGAAGTGTCACGCAAAATTGTATCATCTTATATACAATGTAATCACAGAAAATCACAACTGAACTCATATATCTAACTTCTAAGGTAAGTGCAAAGGGGGAAACTTAAGGGTGAAGCTATAATGTTGATTGGCTATGGCTTAGAGAAAAAGCACTAATTGCCCTGTAATTAAAGTAAACATTGCTGCACTAACCTTATTTTTTGTTATGAGAATAAATTCAAGGAATGTAATTATAAACCTGTCTTTTACACTATCTGTGGGGTCAGAGAATTTGTGGTCCCAGCCCACTTTCCATTAGGGCCCAAGACCCGTGCCGAGGAGAGTCGTTGCCGAGGACATGCAGCGAAAGTCCAAATGGCTTAGAGATGCAGCCGAGGATAACCCTGTTCTTGGCATCCCAAGGCCTAAAAGGGAAGAACGACACGTCATCAAAGGCAGCCCCCAAAGCGCTCCCAGAAGAAAAGGCGAGTAGAATGGGACTCGCACTGGGGTACAGTGTGGGAGTGGTTCAAGGAAAAGACGTCACCTCCGCATTGAATGCGCCAACAAACGTCCTAGCCACATTGATGGGAAAAGACCCATAAACAGTGTGGCTTCGATTATTGCAACTAACAGAAAGTGGGAGGAGGCGGCTGATGGGACAGACACTCGAGTATTTACCAGCCTGATCAACAAATGGAAGGTCAGGATCAACTGAGATGGGCTATATAATGTAAGAATTCATGCGCCAAAGAAAGGAGGAGAACTCTGGAACAATTGTAACCCAAAAGTGAAAGGAAGAATAAGAACATTAAGCTCATCGGACGAGGTCCAAGGACAAACTTAGTTCACCTCTGTGCGAACACCATGAACACTATGACTAACAACTGTCCGGTGACCAAGACCTAACCTTTTAGCCCACTCTCTACAAATTTATTGTTTGGGCCTTTAACATTCGAACCCAATAAACCAATTTGGGGTCGTTACAAATCGAGTCCTTACACTATCTAATAAAAATTATCTATATCATTATTTTTTACACAAAAAAGTTTATCGCCCAGGGCAAACACTTCTCTTTAAATTTAGGCTAACTTATAAATTTTACTCTTTAATTTTGTCTAAAATTAATCGTTCAATTCGATTATTTACCTTTCAAGTTTATTCAATTCAAGCCTCTAATTTTTTCAATAAAAAATAAAACTCCATTGAAGACCCCTAAATGATATTCATCATGATATCATTTTGAGATACTAATGGCAACACATCTAATAGAAGTAGACAGGAAAGCCTAAATTAAATAAACTTAAAATACTAAATTGAGTGAAAATAAAGTTAGAAAACTGAATTGAGCTTTAGGTAAAGTTAAAAAGTTCATTTAATAATTTGGGCAAAATTACTTAGGTACAGACTTGTAGTACCTTAAGTATTATTTCTTAAGTTACCTAATTAAATTATTCCATGTGGTCAATTAAGGCACATCAGCACAAATGGTGTCAATAAATAGATTAATAAGAAGAAGAAAAAAAATGGCAATCAAAAACAGAAACCCAACCACCAATATACACCCAGGCCGAAATCCTCCACCAAGCCACAAAATCGCCAACTTTGATGACCCTAAACAACGTCTTGGGTTTGTGTTTGGTGAGAAGATTGAGACGCAAAACTAGGTTTTCATAATTGTAGGTTGTGTGGGGTTTTAGGTTAGAGTGACGGGTTGAGTGGTTTTTTTTTTTTTTTTTTTTTTTTTTTTTGGCTCTCTCTAATGGTGGTTTTGTTGGTGCTGCTAGGTTGAGGTGGGCGGTTGTGTTTTTCTTTCTTCTTTTTCTTTTTTTTTTTTTTTTGGAAAATATTACTTGGTCTCTAAATTTTACTAAAAAATTGTTTTTCATCCCTAAACTTTAAGAAATTCATTTTTTGTCTCTAAACTATTAAAAAAATTCATCTTTCATCCTAAACTATTAAAAATATTTTATTTATGCCCTTAAACTTTACTAAAAGTTTGTTTTTCCTTCCTAAACTATTGAAAAAATGTTTTTTTTTTTCATCCCACTTTTCTCTCTATACTATTGAAAAAACTCTATACAAAGTTTAGGGAAAAAAAAAAAAACTTTTTAAAGTTTTAAGACAAAAATAAACTTTTGTTAAAATTTAGGGACCAAAATAGTATTTTATTTATTTTTTTCTTTTTTTCTTTTTCAATCTACCCCTATCTGTTAAATTGATTTTGACACCGTTTATACTGACGTGGATAATAAGGAAGAAAATGAGAACCCGATTATATAGAGAGAGAGACCCGACCCGATTTGGAATTCGACTAGCATCGTTATTACGCACACGACGTCGCTGCATTTGAACGCAAACCCACACCCTATAAAAACCCAAATCCACAAAACCGCGAATCTTCGCAAACTAAGCTACACCCTTCTCTCTCTCTCTCTTTCATTTCACTTCGTTTTTTCATCACAGGTTCAATTCTTCGATTACTAAGCTTAATTCGATTTCTGTGATTATTTTCATTTGTTTCGGAGTTTTTAAGGTTTCTCTGTCTTTTGTCTTAGAAAATAAAAATGAGTACAGATTTATATTCGGAGCGTCCATTGTATGGCGGTGCGATATCTAGTACATTCCCTAATAGATTCCAGGTCTGTTTATTTTTAGTTGTAGTTCTATTTAGTATTTTACTTTCACTGATGTTGTACATTACATTGGAGGCTGTGTTGAATTGTGAAATTGACTTTTCTGCTGTACCTAAATTTACAGGACGTGAGCAATATTCGGCAAGTCCCTGATCATCAGGTTTTTTTTTTTTTCAACCTACTATTGAAATTATTTTTTTACCCATCAGTAGTAATAAATAACAACTTGCCGTTTATTATTTATCATTAACAATTTGTTGTCTTAGCAATTGTGAAGTATTGTTTTATTGGTTTTTGTTGTATTAATCACAACATACCACATGTGATAAAGTTGTGGAAAAAAAAAAATTTGTGTCACTTTTACATGGACTTGTGAAAAATGTTGGGTCACTAAATTTGGTATTTACTTTATTAATCCTCTGTTTGATGTGCAGCAGTAATAATTTTCTGAGGTTTTTTAGTTTGAATTTGTGGGTCTATTTTATAGGAGGTGTTTGTGGACCCTGCTCGTGATGAGAGTTTGATTTTCGAGCTCTTAGATTTGAAGCATGAACTTGGAGATGATGGAAGTGCTGTCTGGTTTCTTCAAGACCTTGCCACTGAGCAAGAAGCTGAAGAAGGCATGGTAAATCTCTTTTTTACTTAATAAGAAGGATACTAAACTCTTGCGTATCTATTTCAAGAGAGTCTGTTTCACGATTAAGATTTTATTTCTAGTATATATTTAGCAATGTATAAAGTGCCACGCATTTAAATGATGTGGCACTAGACATACATTTCATGGATTCATTTCAAATGGAGAGAATCCTTTTCTAAAAGGGAAAGCAGTTGGTAGGCTGCCTTAACCCCCACCCAATGGGTTGATTCACATGCTCTTGATTTCACTAAATAGCACTATTTTAATTATGCAAGCATAACAATCTTCCAAAAATGCTATTAGATGGATAATGTATGTTTGAAATTACCCCATGCTAGCTTCTGACACTTGATTTCAAGCATTTTCATGAAAGCTATTATGTTTGTTTTGTTTCATCAAAATGCCTTGTCATCTACAAAATATGGCGCAGAGCAAGTGTTGTTTTATACGGTCCTCATTGTTTGATTTAGTAATTTGGCACTGCACCTCTATGTTCAGGAAACACTGATAGAGCGATGGCGTATTTGAATTAACTAATTAGTTCATCTTTCTACCACTTCAAACTAAATTGTTATAGACTAATACTTGTGCTTCATACTTTGAATTCTTTGAATGTATTGAAACAGCATAGGTCTATGGTGTTACCCCTATAGTTGAGTTAGTTTCACTATAATGTTATATACTAAAAACAAAACAGTAATTTTATAAATAACTAGTATGCAGTTTGGATTGTCACTGATTTTTGGGAGTTGGTAATGCTATGAAGTTTGTCTCTATTAAGAATATTATGAATGTGGATTGCACATGGATTGTGATATGTGGAACTGGTGCACTCTATGATGTATCTACAACTTTTCCTTTATATTTCTGGTTATTTCTGTATTGGCCAGCAAAGGGAGACAAATAATTCTATTTTGTTGGGGATTTTGAGTTTTGGGTTCTAAGGTTGGTTTGAGTTCTGAAATAACCTTCAAAAGGAAGCCTGGGTGATTCCACTTTTGTTATAATTATGATGCCCCAATTTCTATTATCTACTTTGATTTGGCAACGGAACAGTGAGTCAGTGGCTACGGGCAGCACTCATGATTTTCAATTTAATTTCAGGTGATTGAGCAGTCTGGAGTAATTGAAGCCCCTGGGTTGTGTTACAGAAACATACCTGCTGTTGTCACAACTGCGGTTGGCCAGATGGTATGTGCCTTATCTATTGCATATATATTTACTTTCCCCTTTGTCTTACTTTTCTAGCTTTTCATTTCAGTTGTGCTATTGCAGTGCTATTATCTTGCAATTCCAAATCTTGCTGCTACCCATTGAGAACAATGTGGATAATTTATTATGTCTACAGTAAGACATGGCTTCTTGGCCTCTGACTTTTCAAATCACAAACTATAGTGAGGAATCAAGGTGTAGTTCCAAATTTATTAACAACTGTTGCATTTGTGGTTGTTAGTACCTGTTCATTGCTACTCAAAACTGTGATGTTAATGGACTTGGATTGTTATGTTTAGCCTGTCCAAAGTTGTCGATTGAAAGTTCAAACCATAACATTCATTTGGTTGGTCACTTGTAAAAAAAATGAAAAGAACATGCATTTGGTTGCTCAATAAATCAATTATCTTTAGTTGAGGATTTGATAGGTCTGATTCTATGGAAGGTTTTTTGCCTTGTAAATAGGACACAGGCATGAGCCAATGTTTGTTGTGCTTATGGGCTTTCTATTGTGACTTGGATGGACCTGAGACTGTCATCTTATTTTTTTTCCCCTCTTTACAATCAATTTCTATACAATGTTAGACATTATTAATGTGGGATACAATTAAAACCTTAAGAAGAATATGCTTTATATGGTTGCTGGAATACAACTTCTCTAATACTCAGTTTTGTAGTAAAATACTCAACAAATTTCCCTTTGGATTGGAATCTTACTTCCTGCAGCCTTTTCTCCTTGAGTTTTTCACCCAAATCAATTTTCTTGCTAGTAATTGTACTGGGTAGGGAAGTGTTATCTTTGTTTTCTTCTTCTTCTTTCTACTGTGTAGGGAAGCGTTATCAATTTTCATGATGCATGGTTGAGTGACAGCCTTTATAAAAAATAGAAACAAAATCATATCTTAAATTTAAGGCCATGAACTTTTAAGAAAAATTATAGTAGAAATCATCATATAATTTTCTTATGATCTCTGTTTATTTTTTTCTGTCCTGTTTATCTAACTTTTGGTGATTCTTATACACAGGCTATTTCTAAGGGGCGGCAAGGAAGGGAAGCACAAAATATTGTTAAGGTAAGCTTGTTCTTGTTCTTGTTTTTTTCTTCTCCTCTAAAGTCTTCAAGTAGTGTTTAATTTCTAAGTAGAGTTTGTTCCTTAATTTCTACAGGTCTATTTGGCAAATCTACGTCTTAAGGAAGTTGGTACAGATGTGCTAATTACTGCATATGAGCCCCTTCGTATAAAGTAAGTTCCAGTAATTAGATGCCATATACCAAATAAAGTTGTTTATCAAAATATTTTACAAATTGATCCCCATTAGCCAGAAATTATAGATTTCTTGATACACACACAGAGAGTCTACCAATTGATCTACATTGGGCCAGAAAAGTGTAAATATCTTCTCATGAACTAGATGGCCAAGATACCTATGGTCCTATACTTATACAAATATTCAGAGCGAGAGAGAGATGTAAATATGCTTAGATTTTCATGCTAGTAGAATTCACATATTAGGTAGGACTTGTCTTATGACACGGGATTTTATATGAGAGATCTTTCATAGTTGATAAATTTTAGAGCTTTAAATCATCTGAAACAGGAGCACTTGTAGTTGTAGGATGGATTTGTGAGGGGATTTACCAACAATTCACGAAGTGTGTCTGTGTGGATCCGCCTTTCTAATCTCTTAACCTCCTGAAACATTTAAGGTCCAAGGAGTCTTTCTTGAGGATTGATGTATGGTAGCCTTACAATGCTCGTTGCGAGTAATTTTTCCAAAAGTAGAGCCAGTAAAATTTAACTGCCATTACAGCATATGCTCCCTCATTTTCGCTACTGTTTCAGGAGCCTGGGTGGAAAAACTTTGCCAATAGCTAAAAAGCAGGGCATTATTTATTTATTTAAAAAAATCGTAACATCTTTGAGAAGCAGTTGGCTGCTTTAATTGGAGATCCAAAACCCAGCCTAAGTTATTGTCTAAATAGATTTAAGTAAATAAAATTGTTGAAAGGAATTAAATTTTGTTTTTGTGGATGCAGATTCTTTGTTGCTTGTTTTTTCATAACATTTCCGTTATGTTCTTGTGGTTGCAGCCCTTTGAGTGAAAGTGCCAGCGCAGTCGGCGCTGGTTTAGCTGTACCTGCCACACAAGCTGGTTGTATGCCAATGGCTGAGGTTTTTAGACTGGCAGTTTCTAGCTTCAAAGTTAATGACTGGAACCTATTTGGTTCTTCTGTCTAAATGTGCTTGAGGAAATTCTTTATATAGAGAAAAATTATTGGGTTGTCTTGGGGGCTAGACTGAGTTCATATACAGGAAGAATGTTTTGAAAGTAGTTGATGTTACTATTTATCTGGAAAAATGTTTTGGAAGCTGATTCAATGGTTCATAGTTGTAAGAATGTTTTGAAAGCTGATGTTACTATTTATTTGGAAGAATGTTTTGGAAGTTGGCGATGCTTTTGTTTAATCTGTTAACTGCCTTTTCTCACTTGAAAATAGTTAAGTTTCAGCAAAATATGAAGGATTTTGCTAATGTGTGCCCTAAGGCATACAATAACTAACCATTTTTGGAAAAAAATTTATCGGAAATTGAAAAAGTATTGACAGCTTTTTCAATTTTCGAGAAAATTTTTCCAAAAATAGATTAACCGGACCCAAATATGAATTAGTTTCAATAGGCTTTGGCCTGGTCATTGAATCTTGCTTTTAACACTGAATCCGATGTTATAGCACAGGCAAAAGCATACTGAAGATTACCAAACAATCAATGTTCAAAAGCCAGTACTGTTCATGAGGGGATTTTCACTTATGCTAACTCTGGCTTTTTGTTTGAACATAAATAGCAATTCCATTCAACAAAGTCTCAATTTAGTAACCTGAGTACAATCCTTTATTTCTCGAAAAGCATTTGAAGCCTAATATCTCTGCTCTGGTTACCCTTTTAGCAACTACAATCAGGTGATAAGAATGTTTAGAACAATCTATTGTTTCTTTCTCTTGTGATATTATAAACAATTAGCAGCAAAAGCAAGCCTTTTAAATTTTGTAACACCATCCCTATATCAATGCCTAGCTGTTCTTATAACCCTACACTTTTTCTTAGCACCCCTGTTCAAATTTAACCTTTGTATTTGCAAGCAAAGGACAAATGGTCTTGATTATCTCCAACAGTCTTGTCCTGAAAATTTTAATCTTTTTGCCTCAAAGCTTATCCCAAAAGTAAAAGCATGCCTTGGAACCCTTCATTTTGGCCTAAAGAAAAGGAGTAAAGGAATAGCATCTCTTGCCAGAATACATGTGAACAGTACCATATATGTTGCAGTAGGCCAAGCAAGTCCCAAAAGGACGAGCATCTTCTTGTTCTAGCCTACATGTTTTTTGGGTCAATTCCAGCCTACATGTGCACAGAGCACAGTTACCATAAGTTGCTGTAGGCCAAACAACTTTTGGGGGACAAAAATACATCTATCATCGATGAGTCCAACAAAGAGAGTGGCATTGGAAAAATATTGTGATGGGCATTGCAAATGAACATTTGATACACCATACTCGGATAAGATTTTATCCTTACTTCTACTAAGGCCTTATTTATGTCCTTCTCATAAAGCTCATTTGATTATATAGTTTGTTAATCAATAATCATCTTTGTGATGTACTGGTACAATTGAGAAAAAAAATTCACCCACTTCATCAAAATGACCACTTTTTATCTGCTAAAGAAGGATTATGTAAAGCTGACAAGCAAAATCGGCTATAAAATGATTATGTTTAATTAGATTTAAAAAGAGAGAGAGTTTGGCCAATTTATAAGTTGTTTAAGTGTTGCAATTATGGTGAATCTTTGCTGTACTTTCCTTCTTGTTTTCTTCCTTGTGTAAATTACCTCTTTTTGAGTTCTGAATTGAAGCATTTTGCCCCTAGAACTTTGTTAGTACTTGGTAATTCCATTTCAACGAATTTTCAAAAACTTCAACCAGAGGAAAAGTTGTGACTCATTGTAGAGCCCATATTGCTGTTACAAAACCTTTACATTCATGTACATGCAAATAACCTTACAGATAATCAATTTAGCATAATATGTTATGTGCTTTTGATATATAAACAAATTCAAGGTAAGATCACTAACTTCTATGTTTTTTCTTTTCTATACTTTTTGAATGTAATTAGAAATGAATACTTTTGAATGACATCTTTTGTGGTATATCATGTTTGCAGTTCAAACCTTACTTCCCCCTTTCCCACTATCTCTACCTAAAAAAATATAAACTCTTATTGTTGCATTATATTCGTGCGCTTGTTTGTTTACGACAAATGTGAGGAGGCAGTTTTGAATCCTAGTTCTCCTTATGAGAAAAACTAGACAAAATTATTGGGTCATAAGATTATTGATTCACACATCATATTTGATGGATGTATGCTAATAATTGAAGAGAGATTGCAAACTGAGATAAAGATTAAAGCTCAGGAGGAAAAAAAATGCATCAATCAAATTTCCAAGGAGATAATTGACACTAGGATGATATTAAGTAAGTAGTGTGACAAATTCACCTTAGAAAAAACTTGAAATTGGATATGTGAAGGGTATATTTTTACTTACTAGGAACATTCAAACAAAAAAGTAGAGGAGTTTATCTTTCAGTTTTTTTTATTTCTTTATCCTAAAGACATGAAAAACTTTTTATCTGGTTAAAGCTACACAGACACAGTTCCTTCCCCTACAGGCTACAGCTTATTACAGAGCACAATTGTTCCAACTCTTTACTTTTAGTGGGTCAGATAATTGTGACTTCATTGCTGTCAATGCTTTTCATGGCCTAAATGCTACCTTTGCTTTCTTGATGTGGACTATTGGTGTGGATGCTATTTCATCATTTTGCATAAGGGTCTGTAAAAAGAAAGATATACAGAAGTAGTACATTACTTGCTGCATTGTCTATGCAATTTTATCCCCTAAAGAATTATATTTTCTAAAGCTGTATACTACTCTTTTAAAGTTTGATATGATTTACAGCCACACACCTAAATTTAGCATTAGCTTTAGAAAACATTTTTTCTATTCAAATGTCAAAACCAAGAATTTCCTGGAATTCAACTACTTCTGTCTTTATCAAACAATTAATCGTATGTGCATGGAAAAAAATTGCAATACTTGGTATTTCTTTACTGCTCCAATCATGCACAGTTAGAATTGATAAATTTGTCTCCTATGAAAGCAACATATGGACCAACTATTTGAAAACCCACAAATCCAACTCTTCCACTGTCTACCAAACTAGAAGCTATAAATTCCCCACAATTAAATCCATTCAATTTTCTTCTAGATTGCTTTCTCGGTCATTATTTTTTCTCAGTCATTGTTTTCATCTAGAATATCAACCAATAATTCCAAATTACACAAATTTACCAAGTAAACTGAGACTCAATTAGTCCTAGAATCAAGACTTGAGAGACCTTGATTGGTATTTTGCCATTTGCCGAAGTACAAATGGCACCACAAATACAATGACTCCAAAAATTATACTATAGTCCAATCACGTGATTAACAAATAGTTTGAAATTGCGAAAACTTTTGTTTTTGTGGGCCGAATAATATACACTATGGTAGAGAGCGCACTAGATATGGTTTCACACATTTGATGTAGACTTTGGTTGAAATTATTGGGGGGCAATTCACATCAAATCGTTGCAAAATCTAGATGGTAATTATGATTGTGACGTACATAATTTAAAGGCATTCAAATCAAACATTAAAATTTTCATTTGGAAAGGCGTTTGCCTAAATTATTGAATCTTTTTTTTTGTGAGAGTTTCATGCTTTTAATTATTGCGGCTCTTTATCATTAGATCAAGACACTAATCGGTTTTTGGTGTAGGCGAGGGTTGAACCGTAGATTTTTTATTCAACCATCAAAGACTTTATTAGTTGAAATAATTGGAACCTACTATGACATTTATTTTTAATGATTGTTCTTTAAAATTAGACTAAAACACTAACTAGTTTTTTATGTGAGATTGTATCTCATATCTCTTATTTGACGAATAGAAATTTTACTAGTTATTAATTACTCTATTACGAGCAAAACCGCATGTAGTTGTAATTCATTTTCACAAGCATTCGTTAGTGAGTTCTTTTCTTAATATTCATTTGGAAGCCCTCCAAACAAAAAAAAGTTTTATTAAATTGAAGCCATTCATTTCTTCCTGTTTTTATTCAATTGAAAATTTATATATTTATTTAAGAGAGGTCAACCAACCACAAATGCCGACATATAAAACAATGTTACTTGGCGTTTAAACATAGCCTTCAATATAATTAATAGAATTATTGTTTAACAAAAAAAAAAGTCATATGAAAAAGTGAGAAGTGAGGTGCAATAATAGAGGGAGGGATAATATATTGGTAATAGGTATAAATTTTTTCACACCTAGCTTTAAAAAAATTATAAAATATAACTTGGATTGCTATGAAGGCTAAGTTGTTATGTATCACGTAATGGAGTAGGGTTTTGAATGATTCCATTTCCACCCAATATGTCAATGTAATGTCAATGGAAAGAAGAATCATACTAATATATCATCTGTCAACTAACATTGATTATTTAAGGTTTACGTACTATGTGACATGAATAAGTTTAGGATAATCTACACCTAACTTTTTTTTTAGGTGGTGGGGGGTGGGGAATCAATTAAAGAATCATTTATTGTTATATTTAAACCTTACTATTGAACATTATAAAAAATAAGCACCACTAGATTATATTATTATTAGTATTTATATTTTAATGTTGAGATATATTAAATAGTATGAAAACAAAATTGAGAATGAGGGCCCAAAGGAGCATTTAGGTTTAAGTCTACATCTATTTGATGCCTTATGATTACGAAAAAAAAGTTGGTCATAAATTTGAAGAGTTTGCTTCTACACTAAAACAAAGACTTTATACTTTACATGTAAGTGGATATTCTCATATAATTAACATATGAGAGAGAGAGAGATTTGTACTTAAATCAACTGGCAACATTTCCAAATGAGATGTCCAATTTTCAAATCTCTCATTCCATATTGTAACTATCAAATTATTAAAAATAAATAAGTATGTCATGGATAAAATTATATATTTTATTATTAATGAAAGGTACTTAAATAGTCAAAGTCAAAATATGATTTTGGTCCCAAAATTATGAGTCCAATTTTAGTTTCATTCAGGAACTATTTTCGATTTGTTCCATAAAGTTGTAAAAATGACTTGATGTTATTTTTACCATGTCTTATCATTGTTATGCGAACAATAAATAATTACTAATGGTGACAATTTTTTCTAATACATGTTATAATATTGAAATGTCACATTAGGTTACATGCCAATCTCACAAATCAAAATTTCAAGACCACAAATATTTTACATTTAATTTTAGAAATAATTTTTTGTCTTTATATTTGATAAATTTGTGAGACAAGCATGTGACTTAACGTGTCATATAAATATTATAAGAATAATATGTTCAAAAAATTAAAAAGGAAATTGCTACATTAGTCATTACCATTAGCATAATGACATTAGGGTAAGACAGTATAATGTTTAGATGATTTTAGAATTTCAAAACCTAAATTAAAACAATTAATAAGCCTTGAGTAAAAGTAAAAGTGTAAAATCCAACCCACCGATCCCAATTACTAACCCAAAAGTAAGATATGATCGTTTTAATCGATCGTTCATTTTTAAACTCGACTGAATTCGACTTGAGAACAAAGGATAAAATTGAAAATTAAAATACATAATTTAACATTTATTTTTTTATTAAGGTTTGACTGTCAATATAGCCCAACCCAATTTGCACGTCAACATGGGCTAGAGGCCGAAAAGGTCAACAATTTGCGAAAAAACATAAAGAAAAACAAAGCAAAGCAAAGATAAAAAGAGTTATAAAATTATTATTAAGAGCTATTTTTTGGCCCTTTAAGTTTTGATATTATTTTTTAGCATTAAAAAAAAGAAAAAGAAAAAAAAAGAATGATTATGTCAGAGTCAGACCTTCATTTTGGGGGTAGAAAAGGATGGTCGTGACAGCCACTCAAGTAGTATTGGAAATCCTCGTGGCAATATGTGAATGGAGATGACCTAAGTCTTAGGATAGGAGTACACGACGGGTAAGGTTGAATATCAAAAGAATAATTCCATAAACATAGTCAAACACATACCTAATTTTATAACTTATTAATTTATACGATCGTGAGTGATAAACATTTTTCGCCTTGCACAGTCCATCGCTTTGCGTTATCCACTCATAATTGCATGAGTCGACAAGTTGTGAAATTATGTAAGTGAATGATTGTTTCCATAGACAGACTGATATCCTATGTATTGTAAAAGAATAAAAGTTGATCTTGACGTTTGCTATAATTTATTGTATGATCGATTGTGAACTATGGATCATTATTTACCGGTTAATCTAGGATCATCATTTACAACTTGATGATATATATTGGTTAACTATTATTTTCACATGAATCAACCACTCAGTGCCACACATGTCAAGGTTACAGTGAAAATTATAACACAAAAGTTTTGTCCACATATTTTCTCTTTATTTAGAACATTCGTATTAGTTTGTACAAAAATTTCTATTTATTTTAATATAAGAATTTACTTTTTTGTACATTACATACTCACTTTTCAAAATACATCACATCAAATTATCTATTTTACACTATATTTTATTAAAATATCAAATTTTCTTTATTTTTTATTGTTTCTTTTTCTTCACATACAACAATTAACAATCAACATCTATTATCTTTCTTCATCCTTAGAATATATAAAAACTAAAATAAAAAATATAGTGTCAATGTAAATTGACACCGATGCTGTAATGTAATTTTATATGGTTTGAGGTAGTTGAATTTTTTGACACATGAGGTAGTTGAATTTTGCACTTTGAACTTGATAATCTAAAATGTGAATATTATTATTGCCAAAAAAAAAAAAAAATGTGAATATTATTGAAGATAGTTCCAACGGTACTATTGAGTCTGTAGCAAAAAAAAAAAAAAACGGTACTATTGAGTCTGAGGTGGGATTGTCAGGTAACCCACCAACTATGCCAGAGAGACTCGAGAAGGACACACCATCAAGCGAGCTGGACAATGGGTCCCAACCCCTGACCCCTTTTTGTCTTAACCCACTTCAACCTTCTCCTCCATAAATTAAGGTAGTTTGGGTTAGCTAAGTTTTTTATTAGCTTTTATTTTTTTTAATTAATATCGCTTTTTAAGGTAATAATTAATTTTTTAACAAATAAAAAAGAGGTGCAATTATATTTTAATTAATCTATTTCTTTTAAGTAAAATAAGCTAAAGGAAATAAATTGATTAACCCAAACACGTTATAGTGTCATTAATTAGTTGATAAGCTAGGCCCACTTACACCACTTTTGTAAGATGGTTTTCTTGGTTGAACTTTGTTTACTTAGTGTATATTTAGATACAGCTTATTTTGTTGAAAATTGAAAATTTATTGTTGAAAATATAAAAAAGAAAAAAATTTATGAGTTACTGTTCACTACTGAAAACACTGTAACTTTGTCTTAATGCACTGTTCATGGCAAAAATGTAGAAACACAATCGTGCAGACGTGATCCAAACGGAGCTTGCTCTAATAATGTCCTTGTTCTCCTCCTATTTGTGTACATTCTTGCTATCCAGGGCAGGATGGTGAAGTCTTGTCAGTGTTAAATAATTGGATTTTAATTTATTAGTATTATGTTTTTTTTTTTTTTGGTAATAATAATTATAAACAAAACAAAATGTCTAACTTTGTTTTTTCTTTTTTAATCAAGCACGCAGAGAAAAGAAAATGAAGTTCTAATTTAACACAAAAATATATTATAAATTTACTCAGAAACCATGATAACTTTTAAATAAGAAAATGGGGAGTAAAGTGCCTATTAGTCAAGAGCTTTTTTTTTTATATTTTTTACTAGTGACGCTTTTGGCTCTTTCCAAAAAAAA